>NC_091587.1:8254050-8259050 GCF_042767895.1 Penaeus vannamei | reverse complement strand
GTGAGCGTGAAATCCCGCGCCCCTGAAAATCACACACAGGGGGCACGACCTAGAATGACTCTGATTGGCTGGAGCTACACGCCCGTTAACCTGATTGGCCCACGCGAAATTCGGGGGCATATCTTTCAAAGGTAAAATAAAGTGAAATGAGATACTAAAAATAAAAGCGGTGAAATGTGGCAAGGCTAAGTACCTTAAAAAAACATCTGAGATAATTGATAAAAAGAATGTATATATAGTAAGAAACAAAACTCAGCGAGTAAATAAAATAGTTACCCCCCAAAAATAAAAAGAAAATGAATTGCGATTCTTAACAGAGAATGGAAGTTAAGGAGGTATTTGTATATTTTCATGTTAGATATTTCCGTATGTAGAAACTCGGAGCCTGGTGGACCTCAGGGTACACTACACACTTGATGTGCCTGTCTGCACGAGTTGTCCTAGGTATATATACCTGTCTACTACCTCTAGTGCTTCGCCTTGTACATGTATTTGTTTGAGTGGGACTCTGCTGTTGAACATAACCTTAGTCTTTTTCTTGTTCATCTTAAGTCCGACTTTTAGGCTTTCTCTATTCAGATCGTTTATTAATTGCTGCAATTCATCAGCTGATTCACTAAGGAGAACAATGTCGTCTGCAAATCTTAGGTTGTTTAGGTGTTCGTCTCCTATTTTGATACCCTTCCCTTCCCATTCTAGTTTCTTGAATATTTCCTCGAGGCAGGCTGTAAACAGCTTTGGTGAGATGGTGTCGCCCTGTCTAACGCCTTTTTTAATTGGTATTTTATCGGTTTCTGTGTGGAGTTTGATGGTTGCTGTCCCATCTTTGTATATATCTTCCAAGATATTACAATATACCTCCTCAACTCCCTGTTGTTGAATAGCACCTAATACTGCTGGTATTTGTACAGAGTCAAATGCCTTTTCATAATCGATGAATGCCATACACAGGGGTTTCCTATATTCGTTTACTTTTTCTCTTATTTGTGTGAGCGTGTGGATGTGATCTGTTGTTGAGAATCCGCTGCGGAAGCCTGCCTGTTCTTTAGGCTGGCTGGAATCCAGACTGTCAGAGATGCGAGCTGTAATGACTTTCGTGAACAGTTTGTAAGCAACCGAAAGGAGGCTTATGGGTCGGTCATTTTTTAAATCCTTTTTATCGCCTTTTTTGTGTAACAAGATAATTGTTGCATTTTTCCAGGCTTTCGGAGTTTTTCCGCTGAGAAGACATTTGTTAAAAAGATTGGCTAGTTTCACTGTTGCGATGTCTCCTGCATCTAATATGAGGTCTATACTAATTCCGTCTTCGCCTGGTGTTTTCCCTCTCTTCATGCCTTTAAGTGCTCTTTTTATTTCTTCTTTTGTGATATTAGGTACGTCGCTAGTTACCGCGTTTGCTTCTATTTGTGGCTGTTCGTTTGAGTTGTATAGATCCCTGTAAAAGTCTTCCACTACTTTGATGATTTCATTCTTGTTATGTGTTACTTCTCCGTCTGGTTTCTTAATTGCATACATTTGATTTCTCCCTATTCCTAGTCTTCTTTTAGCTGCTTTCATGCTGGTACCTGAAATCACTGCTTCATTTATTATTTGAGTATTGAATTTCCGTACATCTTCCCTCTTCTTTTTATTTATGGTCTTTGTTAGTTCAACCAATTCTATCTTGTCCCTATTTGACGATACTTTCATGTCTCTACGTTTTTGCATAAGCTGTTTAGTTTCTACCGAGAGCTTGCTGGAGCTTCGATTGTCGTTCTTTCCGCCTACTTCAAGTGCAGCTTCTTTTATTATGTCATTGAACTGTTTATTGATTTGGTCGATGTTGAGATCTTCGTCGCGGAGGAGTGAATATCTGTTTTGGATGTTTAGGCTAAATTCTGTTGCTCTGATCCTCAAGTTAGCCAAGTTTGGCTGTGGTTTACTCATTAGTTTGTTCCTTTCCCTTCTGAGATGTATTTTAATTTCGCCTCTCACCATTCTATGGTCGCTGCCTACATTTACTTTATTTATAACCTCTACATTTTTTATTATATCGCGCCTATTTGAAATTATGAAGTCAATTTCGTTTTTGACGTCAGAAGGCGACTTCCATGTCCACTTCCGTTCTAGTCTTTTTTCGAAGAATGTATTCATGATACTGAGTGATCGAGCCTCCGCAAATTCGACTAGCATTTGTCCCCTCTCGTTCCTAGTGCCTATTCCATGGTTCCCTACTGCGATTTCGCCCTCTGTCTTTTTACCTATTTTGGCATTAAAATCCCCCATAATTATTGTGAAATGGGATTTTGTTCTCTCGCTGGCTTCATAGAAGCTCTCTATTTCTTCATCACTGTGGCTGCAGGTTGGAACATAGACTTGAATAATTTTTAAGTTGTACCTAGTGTTTAGTTTTATTGTTACAGAAGCCACTCTTTCGCTGACACTATAGAATTCTACAATGTTCTTTTCTAAGCGTTTGTGTATTAAGAATCCTACCCCTAATTCCTGTTTGCTACCCAGAGGTTTTCCTCTCCAATAGAGCACGTGTCCCTCATTTAATAACTTCTGCTCTTCACCTAGTCTTCTAACTTCGCAGAGTCCTACTACATCCCATTTAATGGAAGAGAGTTCCTCTAGTAAAGCTAGTAAGTCGGATTCAGTTCTCATGGTCCTTATATTGTATGTGCAAAGGTTCATCAACGTGGGGCGGCCTGTCTTTACCCGGATATTTTTAGCACCCCCTGCTCCGGAGCGATCCTGATCGCCGCCGTAACCAGGGGCTCCTTCGCCTCCGGGGAATGGGGGCCGTTCCTGAATATTTTGTCTCATGCTTGGGAGGTGGACAGCCGATTTACCTCCCACCTACTGGCTTAGGTGTATCTTGGTGGGAGGGGAGTAATTTAGCCGGAATGCCATTGATAAGTCCCCCCAGCAGGTTTGGTCCTACCTGGAGTTGACTGCCTGCTCACTACTCCCGTGAGCTGGGCTTAATTATCAGAAGTGCATATATGTTTTATTTTATTTTATTTATTAACTTAATTTGTGCGTATGTGCACCTGATGCAGACATATTCATTCCCGCACATGCTCTAAGTACTACGCATATGCTCATTCCCACGCATATGCATATGCAAGCATACACATTTATTCTTGTATCTATGCTTATGGATATGGATACTTATTCTTACGTTATAAATAACTACATACATGTCCATCATAGTCTGACCTAGTCATATGTTCACATCGCCTGTCCGTTTATGCGCTTGTTATATGTTATTGATAAGTGAGTGAGTATACATGAGTGTATACTCACCCGTGTATATGTAAACACCCCTTTTTGCATACCTCGCAAACCTACCTATCATTATACATACGCATGTATCTATCCCTGCAAGTGCTCACGCATCCGTATATGAGCACATACATATACATATATATATATACATATAAATATATATATATATATATATATATATATATATATATATATACATATACATATATATATATATATATATATGTATATGTATATATATATATATTTATATGTATATATATGTATATGTATATATATATATATTTATATGTATATATATGTATATATATGTATATATATGTGTATATATGTATATATATGTATATATGTGTATATATGTAATATATATATATATGTATATATATGTATATATATGTATATATATAAATTATATATATATATATATATATATATATATATATATATAAATTATATATATAGATAGATAGATAGATAGATAGATAGATAGATATACACATATGTACATGCATATATAGATATAGATATATACACTTACATTTATAGATATATATGCATATATATATATATGTATATATATATATAAATATATATATAAATATATATATATAAATATATATATATATATAAATATATACAAATATATATAACTATATATATATAAATATATATATATATATACACACACACACACACACACACACACACACACACACACACACACACACACACACACACACACACATACTATATACTAATTTTAAATTTGATTCATTACAGATAAGTTCATTCCATATAGAAAAACAGGGATTTCAAAATTAATGCTTTCCATAAAGCCATGTAGCCATGAATAGAACAACTCACATATTCCTTCAGTAATGGGAGTATCACATTTCCGAAATATTATTCTTGCAACAAAGTTCAAAGCTGAATTCCGACTATAATTTTTCATGTTTTATACTTTAATTGTTGAAATAGTATATGATGAACATTAGTATTTTTTTTCTTTTTATAATATATTTCATATTGTTAGAGTACAAGGAAACTAGAGAATTATACATTATTAATTTTTAAACCAAAGTTTAGAAATGATAGTGAACCATGGTGTGAAACAGTTGCTGTAAACCAATGTATCATACAGAAAAGCTAGAGTTAATTTTTATCTGTTGCAGAAAGAGTGAGCAGCATCTCTGCTTCTTTTGTGATAAGGTCTCTACCACCAAAGAGGCAGCTGAATCCTATGAAAGGAACCATACCCACGTTGATAGAGGTGCACTTGAGCTGTCTGAGGATCCAGACTGGGAAATTGACACCCCATCACACAGTGCCAGGTAATCAGAATCTATTTCACATTCTTATAGTAAAAAGATAATCAAGAATTACATGAACAATTACATTTTTAAAACTTTCAACCAAAGTTTGAAAAAGTCAGCCACGGTGTGAACCACTTGCTGTAAACCAATATATCGCACAGAACAACTTTAAGAGTTTTTTGTATCTGTTGCAGAAAGAGAGAGCAGCATCTCAGCTTCTTTTGTGATAAGATCTTCACCACCAAAGAGGCAACTGAATCCTGTGTGTAAGAGGGAACATACCTACATTGCAGGAGGTAGAAAGGCCTTTGAGCAGTTTAAGGAACCAGATTGGGGAATTGACACCCCATTACACAGTGCCAGGTCACCAGAATCTGATGTCGATGACTCAGCCACCTCACAAAAAGCTAAAAA
>NC_091587.1:8249494-8253550 GCF_042767895.1 Penaeus vannamei | reverse complement strand
GATCATGGTTATTAATTTTTAAAAACAATGAAGTAAAAATTCATAACAGACCATGAGAATGAAGTTTATATGCCATCTGCTCCATGGAACCACAGAGAAATTTTTATAGTGTAATTTAAGAGTTCAAGTTTCCGGTAGAGATATTTGAAGTTGCTAGATTTTTTCATGAATGGTATAGAACAGGGCTTCCCAATTTGAGGGCCATAGCTCCCAGTAGGTCCACAAGGTACTTTCTGGAGGGCCATGGAATGATATGAAAATATTGATGTCAAAGGAAACTGATTTTTATTTCACCTACAGTACCTACATAAAATCATCTCTCACACCAATAAATTGGAATCTTTCCATTGAGTGTTCTTGACCTGTAGCTATGGACACCATTACATTACTAGTAATTACTGAATTTGAAAACATGACAGTCACTGAATGGGAGCATGGAGATTATTAAATATTGCTTGGAGGCCACAGAATGAAAAAGGTTGGGAACCACTGGTATAGAATCTAAATAGTAGTGGATAATGCTCAAAATTCATTTAAGCATATAGTAAAAGAATGATGAATAAAGCAAAGAACCATCATAATGGCATAATAACATGATAAGGCTTGCCCAATTTTTGTGGAAAACTTGGAGACTGATTTGTACTTGTTCCTTTCCAGTTCTATCCAGTGGACCAGGAATGCATTTGGGGTCTGCTGACTCTGGAACAGCTGTTGCTGATGTGCCAGAGTGCACCTCTACCTGCTGGCCCAGGACTTGCAGAACTGCGACCTCCCCTGACAGAGGCCAGCCAGGACCTCCAACCAAGGATTTCACAAGTGCCATTCAAATTTGATCTTATCAGGCTCCTGCCCAAGTGTCAGCAAGTGGAACTCCTTGTGTCGACTTATGTACAAGGTGGATGTAACTTGTACATTTATCATCTTCATTGGAACTGTCTCTGTTAGATTTATCGATATATGATTTATTGCTGTGTAATTATGGATACTTTAGGGAATATAAGATAGGTTTCCTTATCATATTCTACACTCACTACCATTCTTAAATTATATTTTTCAGATTTGTTCACAAGTCTCATAAAAAGAGTTACTTTTGGAGGGGAGACTTCTGGCATTGATGAAGCTAACCAGATAGCCTATTCTCTGTTGCTGGAACACCTGAGTCAGCTGCACCACGATCGAGAGTTCCACCTGAGTACAGCAGATTTACAAGCCTTGCCCAAGATGCTCCGTGATCGCCAGCGCTCTCACAATGCCCAGCCATCACCATTTATCAATACCAGTGTTGGTTAGTTGAAATGCCAATATTTAAAGGAATGAGGAAACAGATCAGATAGTATTTAGAGGCATGATTTTATAATAGATTTTTCAAGCATTATGGAAAAGTGACAGTCATGTTCAGGTTGATTTGGACAAAAGTATTTTATTATAAATTTGTATGGAAGCCTCTTATAAGTAACATTCTAATAGAAGTGTTCTTTCTTCACAGGGAGAATGAGTGACCCTCCAAAATGGCGTTGTTTCCTGAAGGGAGTTTCTAATAACCACCTTCTGATAACTTTGCTTCCTGCATCCTATCATGACCTGAAGCTCCTGTTGGTGAAGCGGGCAAATATTTCTGATGCCACAAATAAAGCTATTAGACTCATACCTGGTGCAGAGAACATCTTAGACTTGGACACAGAGACAAACACTACTGATCAGCCACAAGGAGGAGTGACATCAGAGCAGCAGGTGTCATTAGAGAGCAGCAACTCCTCCTTGACACATCTAACATCCCCGAGCCTTCCACCTCCAACCCCTACAAGCAGTCGGTCATCAACCATGTTTATGGAGAGTGGAGACAGCAACACCACAAGGGTCAGGTACCGTTCAGGACCAGTGCCTCCTACTCACTCCCAGCCAGTGCAGCAAGTCATTTCAGATTCCATACGTGAACGAGCCAGTTCATTCCACGTAAGCAGGGATCGATGTAGTTCCTTTGGTCAGAGTGAGTCGTTAGCAGAGAGGAATAGAACTGGATCCATTGACTCCCCCACAAAAGAGCCACAGTGTGATCCTCCCCCTGTGGCTTCACCCACAGAACATGTTAGGAAAAGATACATATCCATGCCATCAAAGTCGCACACAGGTGCTTTTGATACATCAAGCAAAAGCATGTCAACGGAGGCTCTAAGGAGCGATGATAGTTGCCTGCCTCTACATCTCCGAGGTCAAGGAACTGTAAATGAAGGTGATGGTATCTGCAGAGTCCCCAGTGCTGATGAGAGTACAAATGCCATGCCAGCATCACCTTGTCACAAGCCACTGTTTGGTGCAGTCATGCTTCCTATCTACATTTATGACTGCAAGTTGAGTAGCATTACCACTCAACTTGTTAACAGGTATGCACACCTGTTTTTTCTTGTTTGATAATCCTTCACCAATTTCTCCATCTTCAGTAAGAGTTTTATATGCATTTTGTATTTATACTTATTTCTTTATTTATTTATCAAATTAAAGAAATTGGATATTCACTAAACTTGTAGTTTATTATAGGAGATTAGATGTAGTGCATGTATTTATTGTTAATTTGAAAACTTGAAATATATATGATCTCTGTATTATATATGCTTATCTAAAATGAATTTATATCTAAGGTTTTTTTAAATATTCCCTTGAGAGAGTGAAATGATTGAATAGAAGTTGCCTTTCTTGCATAAATTGTCAAATTGATAATCCTCTAACTGTTAGCCCCAGAAAAATTATTAATATGCCATGGAGCGTATAAGGGTTAGATTCCAGTAAAACAGAAAGTAAAATGTAGCACTTTTAATGTTGAATATCAAGTACATAAAAGATATAATTCTATTTTTACCACTGTTCCTCTTGATATATAAAGTAAGAAAAAAATAACTGGTTCCTTTTTCAAGGGTGTTTTTTTCCTAGTTTCTCAATTTTTGATGCAGTATCGCTTTTAGAGTTTTTTGCACTCTATGAAAAATTATAAGAGATTGCTCTATAAATGATTTGTGATTTTTTTCTTTTTCCTTTTTTTTTTATTATATATTTATTCAAATGTTTTATTCATCATTTCTTCACATATTTATATGCCTTTGACAAGAGTAACTAGGGGTATATAAAATATAGACTATGTATATATTTGTTTATTTATATATGCGCATGTATATGTATGTAAACTTATACGTCTCTTGATCTGCACTTCGCAATGGACTCAGAGAGGATCGCTGTAATGTCGTTGGCAAGGATATCTACGTCGATTTCACCTTTAAGTTGGAGTCAGATGTGGTAGAGGACACTGTACCTTTAAAAGATGAACCCCAGCCTGCTTCTCTCAACATCCAGGAGGACCTTAAGCAGCCAAGTCCAGAACCACGATCAGAGGAGTCAGATGTTGGAGGTAGTAGTATTACTGGTGGCTGCAATGGTGTATTGAATCACTTTGTATGACCATTTTGTAACTACTGTTTCTTTTTTGTGGTGTAGCTAACAGTTTGGTTTCTTATTTTTAGCTGATTCAAGTTGTCTACGAGCTCACATGAAGGCGATAGAAGTATGTCATCTTCGAAGTTTTGTTCTTGGTGTTTTCCAAGCCCTTCAGAAGGACCTTATTGTCCATTCACATGACGTGCAAGCTGCTCTTGATCAGTGCCATGAGTCAGTCATGGAAATTGAAATAACTCACTTTCTTCAAGTAAGTTTTTCCTTGATTGCAGAATGGTCAGTAGCTTTGAATTATAGATTGGTAGATATAAGTATAGATTTAGATATAGATAGATGAATGAATGTAGATGAATATAGAGATAGATAGACAGAAATATGATTACTTTCTATGATCAGTTTTGAATAAGTTGTCAAAATGTTCCACTTTACAGCAAATTTTATTTATTGAATTAAATCACTCATGATTCTGACCAGACAGTCAAGTCTATATTATACTGTCTTCTTTCTGTCTTTCTTTCTTTTTTCTTTCCTTTTATCCCCAAAACCATTTATAATGAATAATTTATGGTAATTGACAGACTATATGTGGGCATCTTCGAGACTTTCGTCTGCGCA
>NC_091587.1:8224494-8244494 GCF_042767895.1 Penaeus vannamei | reverse complement strand
CATCAGAACATTTCTAGATACTCCTCTTAGCGAATTAATGATTCCAGCAATCTGGCCAATCTACTTGTTGACCTAACAAGATTTGTATAGCTCTTTGTACTGCAGTCTCCTAGGAGGAAGCACATATCAACTGAGCAGGTTTTCCTTGTAGACCCCTGAAGTCAAGGATCTTGGTTACTAGAGGCAAGGACTTTTTCTCACTACTAACTGCATTGAGAGCTGCCACTAAGGGATCTCTAGACTCAGACAGGATAACAAGTTCAAGGTCTTAATATTACTTACTCCACCCCTGAATTCATAGAAAAAAAATTGGATATGCCCCTTCTACAACTTATAGCACTATTAGTATATAGGCTTTCTATTAGTCCCATCATCTTAGTCTCAAGATCTCCTTGTCAATAAGTCAAATGCCTTCTTCAGGCTGATGTAGGTGACAAGCAGCCCATGACTGTGAAGTCCCCATGGTACAGTTGATTGAGATATAAGAATACAGTTTATTGTGCCTTTTACTAGAAATTAATTTGAGTTGTTCTGGTCTCTGGTGCCTTAGCAGCTGGTCTCTGATATTGCTCAGAGCAGTGTAATACATTTGTAATTGTTACAATACCAGTAATCCCTTTTCCCCTTCTAAAGAGAGACAACTGTGTGTGTGTGTTTTTGCGGTTGTGGCTGTGTCTCTATTTGTGATTATGTGTATATCTTTGTCTGTGTGCTTGTAATGTTTATGTAATATGTCTATAATTTTGACCATTCTCATTTTAGCTTGGAGAATCCTTGCAGTATTTTAGATACAGATATTGAGTTGTAATCCCTCAAAAAGAATCTTGAAAGTGAGGAATTTGCATCCAGTAATGGACGCGGTAGGAAAGCGAGTTCAAGTTTTACATTTTTTCAAGTGTAGCGTACATTAATGAGGGAAGGAGATAATTTTTGTTGAGTAAATCTCAATTTGAACTGGTTGATTTGAATTAGATATCATGGCATATCTATGTTAAGGTATGTAAAAAATCAGGATCAGTTTTAAATTGTGTGCAGGATCATTATTAAGGAAGGAGGCCCAGGAAGGGAGAATTGTGGTTCTAGCAAGCTAAATTCTATGAGAGGATAATGAAATTTGACAATTTTTATTCCCATTGACTTAGTGAATTTGTTGAAACAGCAAAAGCCCTCAAGAGATATTTCCACATTATCTGCATTGGGGCTATACAGATTCAGATCATTTGAACTGAAATTATTATTTATTAAGGTAGCACATGTAGCTCAGTATCTTGCCAACTTGTGAGTTAGATAGTTATAACTTTGCATCCAGCCCTTCCTTTGTGTACATCAATAACTTGTGAATTTATTGGTTGAACTTGAAGCCTGCCTGTCAAGGCTAGTTGGTAAGTCTATCACCTATACCCTAGTTCCTCTTCTTTCCTTAGAACTTTCTTTTCTTTTTCTCATTCTTGTTCTCCTTCTCTCATTCCTCACCCTTCCCTTGTCCTTGTCCTTCTTCTTTTCCTCCTCCTTCTCTTCCTCCTCCTCCTCCCCATCTCCATCCTTGTCCTTATATATTGATTTATATATTTCACTCTCACTGTCTTTTGAGCAAAAAGAGACATACCAAAGCTAGTTTAGTTAATTTTTTACTGTAGAGGGTGAGTTGGAAATGGACAGCAATCTTCCGCACTTTCTCACTTTTACAACCAGATTTGAAAGCGCTTAGACAATGAAGTAGATAAATCTTACATACTGTGGGATGATTGCAAGGAGATAATTTACAGGAGGTAGATATACTTCAAAGCCTCTCTCTGTTTTGTGACCCTTTTGTGATAAATTATGGACATGGAGGATAGTTTTGTGACAGATTTTTCAGTCTAATTGATATCCTGTGATAGTGAATGGGTTAAAGTTATATATACTGGATATTTTTCATAGACTAAACAGATTACTAGTAATATGTCTAATAATCACAATAATAGAAAAGGGTAGAAGATGCATGTTTTTATTTTCATATAGTTTAGTTTAGTTTTAGCTCACCCTGTCTTTTTCATTTATGTTTAGAAAATAGAAAGGACACTTCTGTAAGCACAGAAAATATTTCCTACTTACATTAAAATGTTATGAGTGTGTATACTGACACTTTTCAATTCAGTATAGAAAGTTCATTAACCTAGTACAAGTTGCTCAGTTGAGTTTTTCAGTATGGCAAGATATGAATGATCAAAAAATGTATTAATAGGTAAATACACAATAAAAGACAGAAATAACATTCACATATATAGATGCTCACATATAGACTAATACTCACACTAACATGCGCACACATATGCATGACAATGCACACATGAATAAACACATACGTGTACAAACATCTATACATATGCATACTCACATGCACATGTACACCTATGTTCAGACACACCCTCACACTAACACAATCACATCTACACAGCTCCTCTTAACCTCCACATACACATGTACAAGTACACAAAGTTGCTGATTTCTTGTCTCAAACAGCATTCCATGCTCAGGCATATAGTACATTCAGAGATGTACTCCTCGATACTTCAAGCATGGTGTCTGAACCCCTTCTTGCTATGAGTAATAAAGTGCCCAACCTTACAGGCTCAGCTTGACCTGACGAAGCATCGAAAATTGCGAAGGGTATCTGTCAGCAAGGTACTCCATTATAAGTATTTGTGCAGTAACCTCAGATTCATTTCAAAGGAATTTATGCTTTGCATGTTTAGTTTTTTATATGTTAATTCATCTCTCTTGGTTGAATGTTAGTAGTTAAAATATATTATACTTGGTCATAAATATTTATTTTTAAATTTTTGTGATGATCTGAGGGTAATGTACGCAATATACTTATTGACAAGTATGCATGTATCTCATGTAGAAGCAGCAGCCTGTATACTAACATAGCCTTTTTAAAATATTAATATCCTTGTATACTGTTTATTATCCTCTACTTTGTTACATATGACTGTTTTTTTATTAGTAGTAAAACTGTAACATTACAACATTTCACTCTAGGTATCTTAGTAGTCATGTACCTTTTTCTGTTTTCATACTTAAGAATTCTTAGATTATATTTGTCTTTCTTTTTGAAACAAGATTCTTGAACCTATAGGGAAAAATGTGACTCCGAGGCTACGGCATCTCTCATCTACTACATCCTGTGATGAATTTTTCTTGATGTTCGCATCCTTATTGACATTTGCATGTCATGCATTACGACCTATGCTTTGGTGGGATGACTGCATTATGAGTTTATCGGTGCATATAGGTTGTATGAATTCATTGATGCATGAGGGTGTATGAAGGGTTTGCTATGTTTGAATAAAGGCATTATGCATTATACAACTTGCAAAATGCATTGTTTGTGTACTTCTACAATAATTTTCTCCTTTTTTCCTTTTTTTCTCTTTTCTGTTTACTTTTGTAATTAATAGACCCTTGTAAAAAGCTTTGTAATATCAAAGTATATGGTGTTTGCTTTTCATGTTTTGTTTCACTATGCTTTAAAGAATATAACAGTAACCATCATGCATTTTTTTTTAACTTGATATTATATTGTATAAGTGTTCATGGATTTATTAATTATATACATAAATATTTATGTATTTTATAAATACTAAATCTTCATGTTTTCAAGAAACTTGAGAGAAATCATTCAGTTGCTTCTTGTCAGTTGTTATCAAACAGAAAAAATTTCTAGGGATTGTGATCATAAAAATTATTTGCATGATTTCAGAAGTCAGATGTATTTACTGAAGGTGAAGAGGAACTGGAAGATGAGACAACTGTAAATGGTGCAGAGGAAGACGATGACGACGATGATGATGATGTTGGGGAAGAGGAGGAAGACCACGACAAAAGCATAGAGTTTAGATCAGAAGTAGGAAGCAGTGGTAAGAAGGGAATCATATGGAAAAGGTTTCTTTGAATTGTTGGGGTGTGTTTGCAGTTGATTTACCCTACTGCGTATATATATGTGGGTGGGTAGGAAGCTGTTTTTGAAATTACTTTTATATTTGTTTTGTGTGTGTCTGTGTGTGTATGCATACACGTGCCAATGAATTTGTATATAGATATTTTAACTGCATAAACACAAATCTTATTTTAAGTGCTAATGATACTGTTTATTTTTTAGTTTATCGCCGTCTGCACAGCCAGTTAACTGCTTTTGAGGGTGATGAGGACAAGACCTCTGTCATTAGCGAGCGAGATGAGGACCTAAGCACTGTGCCAGACCACATGGATTTGGGCGATGGGCCTATACCTCCTCTCTTTCTTCACCTTACCTGCAGAGTGTTCTTGGCAGGTCATGTCCAGCCTACCATCTCGGTCAAAGGTCTCCCAACGTGCTTAGGTAAATGACTTTCATAATACGTTACAACTCGCTTTGAATAATAGGCTAGTGGATATTTTAAAAACCTACTGATATATTTGAAACTTGGAATCTGGACAGACAAATATGACTGGATTACTTTTGATAGATTCACTTTAATTACAAACATAGGTAGAGTCAACAGATATGTATAGTATGTATTTTATTTTATCCATTGGATAGGCAATTTGGTTATACTTAATGTCTCATTCACCTACCAGATGAAGTGGTTCAGTGCCTGGGTAGCAATGAGGTGGATTTATCTTCAGTAACCATGACTCTGGATGTGCTCTGCATGACTCTTCCCCCTGCCCAAGCGACCACAGAGACAAGTGAGAGTGTTGCATCGTTACTGGATTTGAGGTCCAATCGCACCACCAGCTTCTGTTCAACTGCTTCACCACAACTAAAGAGAGGAAGGACGATATCGGAATCAACATGTGCATCCATGACAGATGTAGATGAGTCGTAAGTGTGATGTTTGTAGGGGGAATGGCTCTAGGGAGTATGAATGTGCTAGAGAATTGTTTTGTGTTTTTTGTGATGCTTCTCAGTTTATACAGTGGATCATCTAAGAATATGCTTTTTACTGACTTTATTCAGATATATTGAAGATGAGGATCAACTTGCACACCTGCCAAATAGTCAGTATCAGGCCATTGTAACAACAGTAGATGAGGTAAGAATATGGAAATGCTTTGCAAATATCGATGTTTGTTGTGTAGATTATGTATACTTTTTTTTTTTCATTCCTAGGTTTCTGTGGTAGGTAATGTGAAAGAATATAATTTTACCTGTCAGTTTTAACAGCTGTTTATCCATCATTTAGTTACAAGTAGCTCCAAACTTTTTTTCTCTAATGGTTGATATAGGAAAGATTTGACAGTACATACTATTGCATGGGGTTAGGTTAGAGACACCTCCTTAACAAAAATGTGCTCTTGCAGATTAAGTGGCTGCTCCGTGATGAAATAGCATCATCTATGTTGCATAGTTATCCACTCACAGAGCAAATGCTGGACATGGTGGCGGCTCATGTTGAGAGCTCACAGAAGCCTAGAAACTGCATATCAGAATCAATTCCCTTGAACTTTGTGTGTGGTATGGAACAGAGCAAGGATAAGTTCATGCAGGTACAAGGTTTTCATATGTGTGAACAAAATGATTAATAGATTCATTATAAGATTGAAAGTCCTTACAGTTCCTCTATCCCTTTTATCCTGGAAAATACATACATTACAAATGTGTGTTTTCATGTACATGGCTGGAAAATTCTGATGCATTGCAGGAATTTGGAAGACTGAGTGTTAACGGTCATCACCTACAGCAGGAAGGGTCTCTGTATTATTTAGTTCAAGACAAGACGCAAATAAGAAGGCGGCACTTCTCATCTTTGGTGCCACCTTTAGGCTTCAAGAATCAGTTTCTTATTGTGAGGTAAATAAAATAGTATTACACCTTTTACACTGTGGTGTAAATTTGACTATATCTTACCTTTCACATTTACTTGAGGAAATCAGAAGATCAGAAAAAATGAAATAGGGGGTAAAGTAGTATTGGAATTAGTATGATAGATTACTATTACTATTAGTGAAGTTATATTGATTGATTCTTATACATTTTTAGAAGATATTTCTTATGATTCTTATACATTTTTAGAAGATATTTCTTATAATTCTTATGATGTAATCTGACTAATTTTTCAACAGACCTCATCCACATGCAGATGACACAGCTCAGTTAAGGCAAATGGAGAATGTATGTCAGATGAATAAAGTCAGTCTATCATCGCCAGATGTGCTCAAAAGTCCTCCAACCAAAATACAGGCTGCAAAAGTTTCATTTGATACAGAATGTAAGGAATTATATGAAAATGTTGAGAAATGTCAATCCAATTCCATTTAATGATTAGTTAAAAGTATGTGTTGTATAATGTCTGTCCTCCAGGTCTAGTGTTTTAGATTGGAGTAGTGCCAAATTTACAAATTAAATTGGAACTTTTAAATGAATGAGCTTATGCAAAATAGACAATACACCAGACTGTTCTTCATCATCATATTTAATTTTTACGTTTATGTTTCTATGGTCTTTGTTGGGTACTGTTCTTTTTTTTCTTTTTCCACTTCCATCCCTTTTTTTGTTAATTTGTAATCTGCTGTCACACCAGACCTCAAGGGACAAGATAAGGAGGTATTTGGTAGATGAAAAATGCTCTTTTTTTGTGTCTCAAGACATATGATGTATGTCTTTTCCTTCATTTGCAAGGAGCCTTGCTAGGGCTGTTACCTACAAGTTTAAGTTTTTAATTGTCCTTACCTAGTTGAAGCAGAGGAGAGGTTGGGAACTGAAGGATAGCAAGAACGGAATTTCTTATACTTTTTTTTCTTGGTGCCTGGATATGCTGATTGCTTTGGTTACAGAATCTGCTAAGTTGATATCTATGATTAGTTAGTTAGTTATTGTAGGCTTCACACCAAAACTCATGGACAGAAAAAGAGCATATTCAGTATATCAGACGTCTCAAAATGTATTTATATATCTATCTTAACAATAAATCTGTAATCTGTTTGTTTATATCTACATGTCTGTGTATCTCTATCTATCTATCTATCTATATATCTTTGTCTATATATCTATATCTATGTATCAATTATTATTTTTCTTTCTATGCATTATTTATATAATTATAAAATTTATTTTGGCAGCATTTTTTGGGGAGGGTGAAAGCAGTTTACGAGCAGATGGGTCAGAGAAAGAGAAATGGGTTCGGCGAAGAGAAAGGAAGGAAAGAAGAGACTCGGAAAGAAGGGGATCTGTTAACTCTTCAGACTCTGACTCAGGTATACATTCATAAGCAAATTACCAATACATGAAGAGATATGATACATGTACTACTTCAAGAAAGACAAAAAGTTAATTGATATCAGTTATTGATTTGTAGGGTCAAGGTTATTGGAAAGACCTTATTATAGAAAAGAATTTATTATCTGATATTGATAATTGTTTCTGTATTTTAATTTGCCAGATGATAACCACATGAGAGGTAATTTTTCACGAGAGTCTTCACATCAGCCATGTGATATAAGAGTCCGTTCATACGAGTCTCCAAAGAAGAGTATAATCCTACCTGCTGATTTACCTGTATCCAAATTAGAAGAAGTTATAAGTAAAGATGATGAGTTCCCTGTCAAACAACCACAGGGCACAACTATAGCGATCACAGAGACCAGAACTGTAAAACGGCAGGATGCTTTAACTTCAGAAGATGCAGAATGTGTGCTCCCACAGCAGAAAGACAAGGAAACTGGAGAGGAAATCAACATTTATAGCTTGGATAATGCACCTTTGGAAGAGCAAACAGCTAGTTCACGTGGCATACCAAAAGACGTTCAGATTGCAGACTTAGCTGGGCTCTCAGATGAAACAGCAAAGCCAATAGTAATAAGTGACCTGATTGAAGTTAAGGGTGCAACCCCCAAAGAGGAAGGCAGTGAGTCCCTCAAGGAAATGTCCAAAACAGAAGTTACCAGTCAGTCAAATACAGAATTATGCAGCGAAGCCAAGATGGCAAGTGAAGAAGCAGTTGCACATGAAATTGCATTGGGAAGGTCCAGCAGTCTGGTTTCTCAAGACACTACATCTGCAGGTGCAGAGAAGCCATTCAAAGACGGAGCTCATCGACTGTCCTTACCTCTCAATGAGCTAATTAGGTAAGTGATTTGAAATGTTTGTTACATGTTGTTGCTGTTAAATAATGATAGCAACAAGGCTTTAATACTTGATAAATCATATTTTGCTTATATTTTAGATTGCAAATTTTGCCATATTTACAAATTAGGAACATTTTTAAGCCATTAGTGACAGGTGTCCCATATATGAGACACCCGAAAAAAATAAACATTGCCGGGCATCCCGCCAGTGTGACACTGTATCGGGGCTCGCTCTCCGACGCAGCAGCGGGCCGTGGCCAGCAGGCTCCGCCTGCCGATTTTGTAGCTGCCCGGAATATTTTATTTTTGGCTTCAAAATATACTGGCGTGACTGGGTTAAGCATTGACAGTTAATAGTGTTTTCAAGAATTGCTCAGTATTACTTAATTATGAAAATGATTCCTTTGGTTCTCAGTTTTAGAAGAACTGGAATCAATATAGAGAGCAGATGAAGTTATAAACACCACAAGCTTCTGTCATTTGATATTTTAAAGTGAATGAATGCAAATAATATAAAATGGAAATATGTTGTTTTTTTATCTTATGAGCACTTTCTTGTTTGTAAGTAATTGACAGAATGAATTGAATTAGCCAGGAGAAAGGAAGTAAACTTCTCTTACCCCAAAGTTTGCATCACAAACAAACCATTTTCCTATGGTAACTGCAGGTGTGGTTCCGAAAGCATTCCCCGGCCTCAGGCATCAGCAGAAGTGATTCGAAAATCTGCAAGCACAGACAACTTTGTCCCAAATGTGACAGAGGCAGCAGTGGAACAGCTTAGAGGATCATCAAGCAGTGTGATGAATACCAGTGGAAGGTGTGAATACTGTATGATGACTTTTAATTGATATGCTTTTGATATTAGGACAATGCATTCATGATTAGTCGTTACTGCTGCTGCTCATATAGTATTTTTAGATATATGAGGTCTTACCAGTGCTTGTGCATCTACTTCAGGACAGAAAAGGATATGCAAATCCTTGGAGGGCATTTTTGTAGTGTTGGTGTAATCACCTCCAAAGTTAGATAATTTTCATGTTACAATTGCATATATATATATATATATATATATATATATATATATATATATATATATATATATATATATATATATATATAT
The DNA here is from genome assembly GCF_042767895.1 of Penaeus vannamei. NCBI lineage: Eukaryota > Metazoa > Arthropoda > Malacostraca > Decapoda > Penaeidae > Penaeus > Penaeus vannamei. The sequence goes on along the minus strand of NC_091587.1, from coordinate 8,235,283 downwards.
ACATATATATATATATATATATATGTATATATATATATATTTATTTATTTATGTATTTATTTATTTATCTATTTATTTTATTTTTTATTTATTATTTATTTATTTTATTTTTTTTTATTATTATTATTATTATTTTTTTTTTTTTTCATTATTATTTTTTTTTTTACTGTCTTACCTTAAAATTTTAAAAAGTTTGTTTTACAGAGCTTACAAATTTAAGAGAGGAATATTTGTATGGGAAGGAATTGGGGAGAAGATGAACTTTGTACAGAGTCCTTGTATAGGTAAAAGAAGTACCATGAAGCCCAATATAAAAATAATAATAGATAACCATTGTTAATGTTTTTGTTTTAATGAGATATATAAAAATTGCTACTTTAGTGATGTACTTACATTTGATTTTTAAAATTCTTACATAAATTGTTGACAAGATATAACTAAGAATAATTATTGCCTTCTGATGGATAATCAGGAAGGAAATGGGTCAGCCTTGGACTGCAAGGTTAACAAAGGAACTTGGATTATTGTATTATAAATGGGGGACACCTTACTGGACCAGATATTTTGTTCCTTTCATGTAATACTATTCTTGGAATTTTCAGTAGTTGTGGTTTGTGGGCAGAATTGTTCAAAAGTCGTCATAATTCTGCAGAGCTCATGAAAAGTAGGCATAATTCTGGGGCAAGTGCAGATCTACTGAAAAGCAGGCACAGTTCAGGTAACTTGTATATTTACTTGATAGATATTTCTAAAATCATTAGCCAATCTACAATAATTTTTGTAATGATTGGATCACAAGTTCTAAGAATTGCTAAGCATGAAATATTACTTTTGTATAATTAAATTTATTAGTAATTGTTTACCTAAGTATGTACCTTCTGATTAGATATTACACCCATGAATTCTCCAAATAAGATTTTGATCTTTCTTAGGAGCTGGAGGTGAGCTTATGAAGAGCCGCCACAACTCAGGAACTGGCTCTGTTCCCGGAGGTCATTATTCTGACGTGTCAAGTCTGTTGGAGTCCGGACAGACCACAGAGGATGGGTGTGAGGGAGACATAAGTGACTCTGACAATGACTGCTGTGACTGGCTACAGGACTTTGAGTCAGTGAGGCCTTTCCTGCCAGAGTTTTGGCTGATCTTAAGGGTTTCCAAAGACAGGGTGGATACGTTTTTCCATTGCAGGTAAATAAGGTTTTCATCTCAAGTGCAGTATGCAAATCTTTGGTTTATAATCAGATTCATTTGACTGTATATTGTAGGGTTAAGATGTTATTTATCAAAAGAAAAAAAAAAAATCCTTAGGATGCAAGATTGATGTCAAAAATATTTTAGTAAATGATTTGCAAGCCTTACTGTTCTCTCTAAGGACTGAAGCAGAGATGGCTCGTTGGCGGGGTGTTCAAGCAGAAGTTGTGAGGAGTGTTCGGAATCTTGTTAAGATTGTCAACCAGACACTGTTACTACAAGATCTGCATAATACACGCATGTGTAACCGTCTCCTTGAACCAGAAACATGTGATGACATCTGGCGGCATGAAGAATCAAAGGGACGAGGGATAGATGGTGAGATAAAGTTTTGACCTTTCGTGGAATATTTTTTATAGATATATGCAGAATTTCAGGAGATGATAAGTAGAGAAAGAAGTAGAAAGTATTACATTAATTTAATTAAGTTATCTTGAGTGCGACACCAGTTTTTACCAAAAATATTGATTTTACCATTTCTGGGCCAAAGAAATTAATTGTACAAAATCTAACATTTTATTGCCAAAGAAGTTAATTGTACGGGACACAACATTGCAGATGGAGATCCTGATACTCGAGGTTATCTAGAAGCAGCTCTCAAGTTTAAAGCAGGAGCATTTGCTTGTCAAGTAGTGTGGGAAACTCACTTTGAACTGCATCCAAAAGTAAAGTTAGGTGCTGGGAAGGTATGCAGCAAAGGCATTCAAGCTCTTCGGACTATCCTCAACCCATTCTCAGTCAACAACCGGAAGAATATGTTTGTTTATGAGGACAGCTCAGGGAATGGATCAAATGTGTTCTACTTAAGGTAAGACATTGGAAAATATGTTTGTGAGATTGAACAACTTGCCAATATAAGAGGTGCAGTTTACATAACTAAGCTAAATCTTTCATCAGAATTACATATGCTCTGATTTGGTGAATATTTAATTGAAGTTACCCAGTCTCATTTATACCATTTTCTGCATTTGTTATGTAAGTTCAGCTTTCAGCAAAAATAATAACAGTAACTTAAAGTCCATTTAAAAATCATTAATAAAAAAATGTAAAGAAAATAAATGTACTAAGATCTCATAAATGATTGTTATGATTATCATTTAATGTTAGTTTTATTGACACTGAGAATTTAATCATATATTATTATCAATTTCTTGAGTTTTTCTGTGCTGATCAAAAATGTACTCTAGACTGAACGAACAGCAGTCTGTATCAGTCTCACCTCAAGTGGACGGTCGACGGGATGACTGTGGCTTGTCCCGAAGTTCATCTGCTGTGTCTCTTGGTAAACGAGGCAGCCGAGAGGATGATTCATTAAGCCTCAAGAATGTGGGCACATCTCAGCCATTTGTAAGAAGCTCCCTTTCTTTATTATGAAATCATCTTTGTGAACAATAAATGAATCATATAGGATTCTATTTTCAAGGATTTTAGGATATAATATTTTTAGGATTACCAACCATGTCAGATGGTTTCGATTCACCCTCAAGGATACAAGGTACTATTTTTCAGAAAGCCAAGGATACAGTACTCATTAATTTCAAGGATACAAAATACAATTCAAGGATTTCGGGGATACAGAATTAGGATGTAATATTTAGTATTTGCTGACATTTATTTTTAGAAGGCCTTGTTTTCCATAAAGTGATCCTCTACAGGAACTGCGTCCACGTGTGAGCTCATTCGGAGAGAAAGATGTGATAATGGAGGGTGTCCCCTCCACTCCTGCACAGCGCAAACGCAACCACTACATCGTTCTGACAGTGCATGGCATTGCAGAGCCAGGTGAGCAGAAGTTTGTTTCTCATGTACCCATCTAAGAGTTTTCTTTGGGATATAGCTGCTGTGGTTAGAAGGAAGAGACCAAAGAAATGTATATCTGAAATTTAAGCCAAAAAGATGTAAAAGGAATTGTAACAGAAAAAGTACATAGGGCTTTTCTGCCTCCTCTTCCTTCTACTACTACTATTACTACTACTACTACTACTACTACTACTTTTCTACCCCCATTATCTTCTTTCTCACGCCTTCTCTCCCTATGAAATCTTAATGTTTGAATTTTTCCAGGTCCTGCAATCAAGGAAGAACTGGTACGGATGCTGCAGAACCGCCTGGACGAGGCTGTGGTGGAAGCCATCTGCATCATGCTCTGGAGCAACCCTCAGCACAAACTTACACCAGAAGACGTGCATTTCATACAGCCGCCCTATCAGCCACCAAAGACAGTGCTGAGGTAGTCTCCTTTCTTATTTTGCTGTGATGTAGGAGACTCATGTTCATGGTTTGATCTGTCTCAAAGAAGGCAACATGGTTCATTTATTCCATTTATTTACCTTATTGATTTATACAAAGATCAGATCTTTTTTTTTTCTTTCTTTCTTTCTCTCTTTCTTATATATGTGGATATGAACTTGATTACAATTAGATTATGAGTGAAGACATGATATCATTTTGATTATGATAATTTTTTGTTAATTGCCAGGTTTGTGATAATTATGATTTGAAATATAATAATGTAATTCAGTCATATTGCATTCAGCCAATCAACAACGTGATTGAAGAAATTACTGTTTTTTCTCACTATTTAATTTTCAAATCAGCCATGTGATTGTTTTTGTTTCTAATATAATATTTTAACCCCCTGGATCCGGTTGCAATGGTTACGTAAGTGGCCAGCATCCCAGGCGTGCAGCGCATAGGCCTGACTCTGTGCCTCCCCTTTGAGAAATTATTTTGTGAAAACTTTTTTAGCTTTATCACCATTTTCCAATGTCCTTATTTGTCTTTTGATTTGCTTTATCTAGATGGTAATTACTCATTTTTTGTGCACAGACTCCATATCATCTCTCTGTGTAGTAAATAGCTCAGTGCAAGAAGAAAAAAATTTGGAACATTTGGTTATTTGTACCATATATCTCATTTTTTATTTTATTTTCAATTTTCTGTAATACAACCTGGGCTGCCGGTCACAGCGGCCAGGAACACGGTGCACTGCATGGAAATAGTGTCCTCCCAGGAGCTGGTGCTCTTCCAGTCACTGCTTACGCACGTTACATTCCACATTTGTTTATCGATGGGAATAATGCTAAACCCCCCTTCTAAGCGCCAAATGAGTCAAATCATGTGCACTAGTGGCGAGTCTTTTCCATTACCTTGGCCTTTCCTCATAACGCTTTGTTCACGTCACCCTTGTAGCTGCCCAAGTTTTTCCTTGACGTGATCACAATGTCATCCGCATCCAGGGGGTTAATAGCAAGTAAATGAATGTTTAATGCATATCCTAAACTAAATCTGTTATTTTTCTTTGTGCAATCACTGTATTTCTTTTTGGCAGGTTTACTGTCAGTGCTAATGCTCTTCCGTACCTCCAAGCTGTCGGTTACTATCTGCGGCAGAATATGTTGTCCTGCAGCTTTATTCATCCCAAATTTGCAGATAATCGCCCAGAGCATCATTTTCAGGTATTTACTAGTATGATTGCTGTTCAGTATTTAATATTCTGGTCCCTCTGTGTCTGGTGGGGAGGAAATAGAATAATTTATAAACCATTCTACTGCTATTAATTGCTTTCTATTTAACTGAATTGCATCTATTGCTGTAATGGATTACCCATGAATTTACTCATAATTCTAAGAAAAAGAAAATATGCATATAATAAAAATTGCTATAAATGAAAACACTTCCAGCTATGCTGTAAAGCTAATTTTTTTGTGGTTTATCTCTTTTCCTTTTTAGGACTTTTCAGCAACGGACCAAGAAATGTCTAGCGAACCCAACATCTTCCTCTTTGTGAGACCGAGAATGTCTGCTGCAAAAGGCATAGCTTGTATAGCTTTCTCCATAGTTGATGGGAGCAGCAACACTGTACAGCACATCAGGTTAGTCTTTATTAAATGTTATTTGAGAGAAGAATTAACACCTCCTAACCACATGCCGCTGTGGATGGCATGTGAGTACATACAAAACCCACTGTGTTTAATTTAGTAATTGTTACTGTACATAGATGGTTCTACAAGTACAAAGTCACCAATGAGCCAGTTTTGAGGACTACCTGTCTCACCTGTTTATCTATTTCCTTGATTTTTAGAAATATTTTGTGGCATCTAATATTACTATTAGTAATGTCAATAATGCTATAGTAATTATAAATACATCACGGGCCGCAGCCGGTATGCAAGTAGATTCCGGGCCGGCCCTGCGCACCGATTTTGTAGCCGCTCAGAAAATATTCTTTTCGGCTTCAAAATATACTGGTGTTAGTGGATTAATAACTCAAAGAAAAGTTAATTCAATTGAAGTCACAAGGTCTATTAATTGACTCCTATGTGGCTAAGCATTTGCAGAGCCATCTATGTGAAGAAAAAATTCACAAAAATATATTACAGTGAACACAATAATTTCCCAGGGGCATTGGGTTAAGATTATTAAATAATAAAATTAACCACTTGCCACCGTGGATGACGTGCATACATGCCAGGACCACTGTGTGTTTAATTTAGTAATTGTTTTTACGTATAGATGGCACCATAAGTACAAAGTCACCAATGAGCCAATTATGAGAACTGTCTCTCTCATCTGTTTACCCTTTTCCTTGATTTTCAATAATATTTTCTAGTATCTATTACTTTTGTGATTTCAATAACAATGTAGTAGTTATAATGTTTATAACAAAAATGATAGCATTACTAAAAAGAGTGTTTTCCCGCTATTTCAAAAAAAGAGGGTGTCAGAAGATCTACTAATTGACTCCTTTGTGGCTAAGCATTAGCAGAGCCATCTGTGTGCAGAAACATTTAACAAAACAATACTAAACAAAACAATACTACCCGTCGCTATTGGGTTAATCAAGTGATCATATTGATTGCACATTATTTTATGTGGGTTTACTTTGGAAATATTTCTTTAAGATCTGGCCCTTTGATATTATTTATTGATTTGTGATTGTTACTAAGTATGATTCATTGGTAATAAAGTGTGAAATTCTTGAGAGGAATAAGTAAAACAAGATGGAACTACTGCTACAGTAGTTATAATAAATACAATAGTAATAACACAGTGAGTATTACCTTATACTTCAAACTGCATTCACTCATTGATGATCAAGTTCCTCCTAGGCAAAGTATTTTTTAAATATGATAATTTTTTTGCCTTCCAGCTGTCCGAGACCTTCCCCAGATGCCTATCAAGAAATCTTTTCAAAACATGATTTTGAAGCTTTAACTCAGACTCAAGAATATCAACCCAGCCCAACTAAGAGTCCAGGTAAGGAGTTGTAAATATGTCAATATTGTTCACCTGAACTTGAAATTTTACAAGAAATGTGCAGAAAAAATATGTAGTTTTCTTGATTTATAGGTTTCAAAATGAGAAATGTATAGGAGGACATCTTTTACAGTATTGCTTATGTTATGCAAAGAACCTAGATATTGTTGTTCTTTAATGAATTTGTTGCCCAGGGCCAATGGCGATGCTTCAGTTCAAAGTTTGGGAATCAGGGCGAGTGGACCTTGACGAAATACGCAGGTACCTGGTGGACTCTATTTGCCACGCACTTTGGGATGTGAACACAGAATACCGACTCCTGACAGCTCCCATCATGCCAACTCTGGCTCCGCAGATGCATGGGACACCAGCTTCAGAGCCAACAACCCCGAAGAAAGGTGAATTGAATCTTGTTTCTTTTTCTTTCTCTTTCTTAATTTCACTCTCTCTCTTGCTTCTTGTTTTTGTTCTCCTTTATCTTCTCCTTCTTTTTCTTTTTCATCTTCCTTCTCTTTTTGTTAGTTTATGGTTCATGATCATACTGAATAGGTAAGAGACATAATGGGTAATACTGATTAATGGAAAATAGAATATTGAAAACTGTCCCTCCTTTTTAATGTTTTTTATGTAAGTTGGACATTTATCTTTCTGGTTAATGATACATTTGTTCTATTAACCCATTGGATCTGGTCATGTCATGGAAATCATGGTGCCAAAAATATGGGCAGTGGGTTATGTAAGTAGCCAACATCCCGGGCATGTGGCGTGTAGGCCGGGTGCATGTGAATGCCCATTAGTGGTGATGAGTCTATACCTCCCTTTTGTATAAAGATTTTTAGCTTTTTTTGCCATTTTCCAATGTCCATATTTGTCTTTTGATTTGCTTTGTCCAGATGGTAATAGCATATTTTCCTTGCACAGACTCCATATCGTCTCTCAGTGTAGTAAATTACTTTCTGCAATAAAAAAGTATGAAAGATTTTGGTTATTTGTGTCATATGTCTTATCTTTTTGTAATTTTCAATTTTCTGTAATACAATAATGGGAATAATATTAAAGCCCCCTTCTAAGCACGAAATGAGTCAAAGCACGCTCCAAGAGCTTTGTGCACAAGGGCAAGTCTTTTCCATCACCCTGCCCTTCGTGCACAATGGCAAGTTCGTGTCACCCGGCCTGCAGCCTTTTTGCCTTATGAAGACATGTTCATGTCACCCTGCCCTCAATCCAGATTTTTCCCTGATAGGACCATAACATCATCCGGATCGTCGGGGTTAACCAAATTTCATTTTCAGGAAATCTGCATCTGTCTCTTTAATTGTATTATGATTTCAGGGTACTTGTACTTCAGTTAGAGAGTTGTCTCTATTGACATTATTATTACTGTTGCTGTTATTATTTTCTTTAGTTTTATAATCATCATGATTGTTATCCTTGTTCTTATAATAATGATGATAATCATTGTACTAATAATAATGATGATTATTATTATTGTTATTATTTACCTTGTTATTGACCATGTTATTACTATAAATCCAATATTCTGTAGTATATGGTAGAACAGTGAAGATAATCCTTGTGCATAGCTATGGGTAGGTTGTTTTAGAATTAATATGTTGGTTGTATGCATATCAAATTTATGTTCTCTTGAGGTGAAGTATATCAAATAGAGCCCATTGTGATAAATGTAGAATAAAAGCACAAATGCAAATGAGAAAATTTAAACTGCAGACGTACCCTCATATTCTGATAGATTGAATGGGAGCACATGACTTGGAATAGCTATGTTGGACAATTAATCATTAATTGCACTATGGGCATATTTATAATCATCCCTTTTATTATATGTGTTTTTCTTTTACATATATATTTATGAAAAGATGAATCCTGCTTAGATATTCTTGGTAGACAGTAATAATTTTAGAGTAGGAAAAGCTTGGGAATTCATTTTCAGACATTGGATATTTTTATTGTTCATTTAATTCTTTAATGGATGTGTTTGAATCAGCAGTGGTATGATTTTGACTAAGACCTTTCATGAATGACAAAGTCTCATTATACAAACCTAATGAATATATATATTTCTGGTGTACAAAGAAAAATTGCTTGCAAGTTGTTTTCATCTTGCATATTTCAAAACTCAGTTGTTAATGCTATGACCCTCATTGATCGACAATAGATACTCATGGTGAAGCACTTCGCTCAGTGAGCTTGCTGGAAACAGGGGCGCATCCAGTGGAAGATCGCATGAGGTCAATCTCTATCTCTGGAGTGCCCCCACATGTTTGTCTCCCTCGCATGGCAAACAGGATGGGGAGTAAGTCACAGTGAATGTCATGAGAAAAGTTGCATGCCATGCAGACCTTTATGTTCTGTGCTATGAATAAATGTTTTGCATGATTGCTGTTATGTGTCCCAAATATATATACATATATATATATATATATAAAACTGATTTCTCCAACTTTGCTGATTATGAAAGCTCCAAAGTGCCTGTAGCTTCACAGGTTCTATACGCTTAGAGAGAGAAAGAGAGAAAGCGAGTGAGTTAGGGAGGGTGTAAATGTAAGAGAATGAGAGAGTGAGATAATCTGGCTGTTTTGGTTAGAGAAACGTGGAAATGGGTTGGTTTTTCCACTATTATGGCTCACTGGGCTAATGCATGCTTTTGATGCATGGTGGCATGAGTAATACTGGGTGGGATGAGGTCTAATCTTCAAAGACCTGGGTAGGGGCACACTGCTGGGAGAGGAAAGCATGTCAACGGGAAAAGTTGGATGAAACATATTTTGTGAGGGTATTATGTATCATGCAGTGATGTGATAGTGCCAAATAAAGTGCTACAATTTACCATACTATAAAATGATACACATTCTAGATAGAGTGCTGAAAGGAAATAAGAGGGATAGAGAATACAAGAGAGGTAGAAAAGGGGAGAGAGAAAGTGAAGTGAGAGAAGAAAGAGAGAGAAAGTGAAGTGAGAGAAGAAAGAGAGAGAAAGTGAAGTGAGAGAAGAAAGAGAGAAGATAGATAGAGAGATAGAAGATAGATAGAAGATAGATAGAGAGAGAGAGAGGGAGAGAGAAAACAAGCAAGAAGAAAGAGAGAAAAGAGAACAGGAATGGGAGAAGTGGGGGATGAAAATGGAAGCAGAGTGCAAGCAAGAGAGAGTGAGTGATAGAGAGCAGATTGCTATTTTTACCGCCAATGCTTTTCAAGACAATCTCATTTTCAGTATCAACAGAAACTTATCCAGCTATTTTGAGATCATGAAATTCATATGTAAAGTACCAGACCCTAAGAGACGGGATGCTTCCACCAGCTGACTCCACTCTGGCCCATGTTTTGCAGCTAAAGATTCACTCATTGCTTTAGCAACGTTTTTTGAGAGTGTAACTCACATTTATTTCAACATGTTTTGATGCATGCTTTCTATAATGATGCTTGAAGTGATGCTTAAAAGTGATCTTCACACTTTGCTATTAATGTTATCTATATATATCTCTCCAAATAGCATTCTCTTTTTTGAAGAAATACTGTTTGAGAATTTTTAAATGCATGTAAAGAAAGTCATGTATAATGTTTTTTAAGGAATTATTGTATATATTTAGAAAGAAGTATTCTATGATTTTACATCAGACTTGAAGTGGTAATTTCTTGGGAATCTTTTTTTTTTTTTTTTTTTTTTTTTTTTTTTCTATTTATTTCTTTTTTTATTTATGTAGTACGAATATAGTATTAGTTTTATTTTTGTAATTATCATAATCCTACACAGCACAAATTGCATTCCTTCTTACCTGAAAGAAAACACAACAGACGATATCACATGTTTGACCCAGGTTTACACAAATTTCTACCCAAGGAAGCAATGACCGCTATGTGTAATCTGTGTACATGATGTTGATCTTGATTTGTTTAAACCTTTTTTCTACTTATATATTATCTACTGCAATTGATCACTTTGTTCACTCAACAGAAAATTTGAATTAGCAGTTATTCATCCACACACACACGCACACGCACACATACACACACACACACACACACACACACACACACACACACACACACACACACACACACACACACACACACACACACACACACACACACACACACACACACACACACACACACACACATATATACACACACAGAGTTGCTCATGGACTTCCACGTATATGCAGACAGTCACAGGGTCACCCACAGAGACGGAAATACCCACATTAACTTCTTCAAATGGAGACTTGCACACACATCCATACAGATGAACACCTTGACC
>NC_091587.1:8196994-8211994 GCF_042767895.1 Penaeus vannamei | reverse complement strand
TCTCATACTCACACTCACACATCCGTACAGACATATAATCATGCATATATGCAAACAATCACAAATGCATAGAATCTCATACACGTACAGGTTTACACACGTTATCACACAAACACACACAATCAGGTACATACTGTTTTATATATATTTATATATATAATTAGACATAGATGTGATCCAGGAATATCAGATTTGCATGTTTATTTTTATTTGTTTTTCTCATTGCTTGCTTGATAAAGGCTGCTGCATTCAGTATTTAAATTGTACAATTTTTTATTGTTTTAAATTTTTCCTTTCTCTGTTTTTATATATAATTTGTTAATAGTTAAATGTGATGAAAAGTGCTGGCAGTAACAGTTCATATTTTGTGAAATTATTGAATTTTCTAAAGCAGTTGCCAGTATCTTAAATTTTAGAATAAGGAGAAGACAATGCTCGAAGACAAAGGAATTAAATTGTTGATTAATGTGTCCCAAAATTTCGTAACCCAGAGCGAAGGGGCACCCAGCACTGGTCATTCTCCCCTAAAGCTGCGACATTCGGTTGATTTTGGGGTTGAGCGTGGAAGATTGCTCAGCCAGGAGGGACGAGAGGTAGAGTTCATCATACGTTTAAGCCTGCTTCTTCAGACAGGCTTTTTGTTTTTTCTATTTTCTTTTTCCTTTTTTCTTTTTTCTTATGGGGAAATTGAAGTATGTGTGGTAAAAGTAGTGATGATGATATTGTTACTTGATTAATTCTTCATCAAGATATTTTTGTTTTTGCACATTTTTGGCTGTCTTCCAGAGAACCTTTTTTCCTTTTCTCTCTCTCTCTCTCTCTCTCTCTCTCTCTCTCTCTCTCTCTCTCTCTCTCTCTCTCTCTCTCTCTTTCTCTCTCTCTCTCTTTCTGTCGGTCTCTCTCTCTCTCTCTCTCTTTCTGTCTTTCTCTCTCTCTCTCTTTCTGTCTTTCTCTCTCTCTCTCTCTTTCTGTCTTTCTCTCTCTCTCTCTCTTTCTGTCTTTCTCTCTCTCTCTCTTTCTGTCTTTCTCTCTCTCTCTCTTTCTGTCTCTCTCTCTTTCTGTCGTTCTCTCTCTCTTTCTCTCTTTTACTCTCTCTCTATCTCTTTCTCTCTCTCTATCTCTTTCTCTTTCTCTTTCTCTGTCTCTTTCTCTTTCTCAATCTCTCCCTCTCTTTCTCTCTATCTATCTATCTATCTCTTTTTCTCTTTCTCTCTCTCTCTCTCTCTCTCTCTCTCTCTCTGTCTCTCTCTCTCTCTCTCTCTCTCTCTCTCTCTCTCTCTCTCTCTCTCTCTCTCTCTCTCTCTCTCTCTCTCTTTCTCTCTCTCTCTCTTTCTCTTTCTCTCTCTCCCTCTCTCTCTCTCTCTCTCTCTCTCTCTCTCTCTCTCTCTCTCTCTCTCTCTCTCTCTCTCTCTCTCTCTCTCTCTTTCTCTCTCTCTCTTTCTCTCTTTCTCTCTCTCTCTCTTTCATTCTCTCTCTCTCTCTCTCTCTCTCTCTCTCTCTCTCTCTCTCTCTCTCTCTCTCTCTCTCTCTCTCTCTCTCCCTCTCTCTCTCTCTCTCTTTCTCTCTTTCTTTCTCTCTTTCTCTCTTTCTCTTTCTCTCTTTCTTTCTCTCTCTCTCACACTCTCTCTCTCTCTCGTTCTCTCTCTCTCTCTCTCTCTCTCTCTCTCTCTCTCTCTCTCTCTCTCTCTCTCTCTTTCTCTGTCTCTCTCTTTCTCTCTCTCTGTCTCTCTCTCTCTCTGTCTCTCTCTCTCTCTGTCTCTCTCTCTCTCTCTCTGTCTCTCTCTCTCTCTCTCTGTCTCTCTCTCTCTCTCTCTCTCTCTCTCTCTCACTCTCTCTCTCACTCTCTCTTCTCTCTCTCTCTACCTCTCTCTCTACCTCTCTCTCTCTCTTTCTGCCTCTCTCTCTCTACCTCTCTCTCTCTCTACCTCTCTCTCTCTCTCTACCTCTCTCTTTCTCTTTCTCGTTCTCTTTCTCTTTCTTTCTCTTTTTCTCTTTCTCTTTCTCTCTCTTTCTCTCTTTCTATCTCTCTCCATCTCTCTCTCTCCTCTCTCTCTCTCTCTCTCTCTCTCTCTCTCTCTCTCTCTCTCTCTCTCTCTCTCTCTCTCTCTCTCTCTCTCTCTCTCTCTCTCTCTCTCTCTCTCTCTTATTTTCTCATTAAGGAACTGAAACTTCAATCCTCAGAGCAGATTATACAGCAGGAACCAGATGAGTGATGAATATGATATTGTGTACATGCTTGAATTGTTGATGAGGATCAATCTATAGTGGGATTGCTTTGGGGAATTTTTTAAAGTCCTATCTTTTCTTGCCGCTTTGATTTTATATTTGGATACTGGAAACAGTCTCAAGAATATTTATGAATATGAAGATGAATATGAATATTTATATTGAAACCTAGCAGAACAGTCCTCTGTGCACTATTTAATATTGCTTTGTTTATTCTTATTCAGACTTTTATGTTTTATTACTAGCTAATGTTACTCCAAAATCTGTGGAGATTGATGTCACCATGAATTTTATCTTCCCTTCGACTGGTATTCTGGTATCTTTTTATTTATTGATTTTAGTAGTTTCCATTGTATTGATCCTACATTTAATGTTGAATAGGTTTATAAGATGACAACAACAACAACATTAAAAAGCTTTTTAAGAAAATGACACTTTTGATTGATGGTCAGAGTCTTGAGTCATTTAGGAATTTTCTTGAATAAGAATAAGTGAAGATTCCTCCTCAGGTGCTTCTCTGTGTCATTATTACTCTAATATCGTTAACCCATTTACGACGGGTGTCCCACATATGAGACACCCAGAAAAATTAAGATTGCCGGGCATCCCGCCAGTGTGACCTTGTGCTCCGCGGGCAGATCCCAGGCCAGACCTGTGCACCAATTTTTAAGCAGCCCTGTTAAATATCCTAAGTCTCCATTCGCCTTGATATCATTACTTTTTTCTTTATATGAAATCTTATTGTGTCTTATAATAGTTAATTATCTGGCATAACAATAGTATACTTGCAATGTAATTCCAGAAAATCCTGAATTAGAAACCAGAGAGATAAGTAAGAGCTGCTAGTTGACTATATTGGATTTCCACACAGGATGGGACAGTACTAGTCAAATCGCTAACTTGTACTTCACATCAAGGGGTGTGGTTTAAAAAACATTTTCTTAATAAAATCACTATAGTCATTATTCATACCTTTGTGTTTTCAAGGGCAAAGGGTTTCCTTCTAACTTTAGGCCTTTTTTGTAGCATATTGAAATCCCAAACACTTTGATACATTGTTTGATGTTATATCATGGTTGCTACAAAATACAACAGCATTGCAGTTTGTACTGACCTACAGTTTTGAAGAAAGGAGTCATTTTTCTTAATTTCATGTACAAAAGTCTATAGAAAACCATTAAAGTACTTGATATGCAGGTAAGATTTTTAACAAAAAGCAAAATATTGTAGGACTTCAAATAAATAGGAAAAGTACTTGCAAATATGATGATTTATACACACTACTCTTTACTTCACAAGGCTGTAAAAACTTTCAAATATATTTCTCAGATTCAGTCAAAACAATTATTTTCCTCCTTTTTATTATTATTGTCATTACATACATTTTTTTATATGAAAAGTGGAAGTTGCATGAGGTTTTCCATTTTATCATATCTACCATGAGTGAGAATGGGAAAACTAGATAATTCAAATGATCAGAGGTGTTTACTTCATATTGGTTATAACAATAAATCAAGTTATGTGATATTTTTGATTCTGTAAGGTTGTATCATAGAGGTACAGAATGATTTTGAAGACATTCATCCCACCAAAGTCAATAACAAGTCATATGATTTGAACACATTGAAAATTCTTACCATGTTATTCTAGTTACCATCATGATTGACTATAAATTTTACCTATATCAAGTGAATATATATTTGATGTACCATTAACCCGTTGCCGCCGGGTGGCACGTACGTACATGCCATGGCTGTTTTGGACCGAACGCCGGGGGGCATCATGTCATGCCCATTCCCGTGCTACTGGCTCGTCATACGGAGGTCGTTTTTCGATTTTAGGCAATGGCACCTATAATGAAGGTAAACCTTCAAAATTTTAATATTTTTATAAATTTTAGCAAAATAAAAGCTTTTAGGTGCTATATGTCGCTCGCAAACTACCAATCGAGCCGGGCGCAAACAGGGGAAACTGCCGGTGCGCGCCAACAAGCCCATGCATATGTCAACTTGCCAAAATTTCTACCCGTCGGCGATGGGTTAAAATGACAGAATTTATGTACCTTAAAAATAGAATTTTGTATAAAAAAATATTATGATGTGATTCGTAATTGATGAAAATATAAATTCCTATCTGAGACTGCATGAATTATATCTGGAAAATATTGTGCTCTGATTGTCTGGCCACAGTGTATCAAACTATTTCAAGGTAGAAGTAAACACTGATGCATATCAAAGAGATGTTTCAACAGGTTGCAATAATGTACATGTAAAAGGCAAAAATTTATTGGTGTATCAAACTGTTTGTGGTTTTGGGCATACTACAATGAAGGCCTTTAGTGTTTGTAAGTGATGTTCGATGTAGGAGTGAGTAGAGGGAAGAAGTTCCCACATGTGTTATTAGACGAAGTAGATGTTTCCCCTTGAATAGTTCCATAACACACACACACACACAATATATATATATATATATATATATATATATATATATATATATATATATATATATATATATATATATATATACACACACACACACACACACACACACACACACACACACACACACACACACACACACACACACACACACACACACACACACACACACACACACACACATACACACACATTCATGCATACATACATACATATATTGGTTAGTTTACATCTATATTCATGCAAAGTTAAGAATACACATAAACATGTGTTTGCTCTGTAAGCCGTTCTGCCATCTTAAAAAAATAGATGTTTTGTATTTTTACAGAATCAGCCATGGGAACAGAATGTTTCCAACACCTTGCATCCAGTATTCTCGGGAATAATGATTGACTGGCTGGAATATGCCCATGAGCTGGCAGAGAAGGGGGAACATGCTGTTCGACGAGAATTGGTGGAAAAGGGCGAACATGTTGTACGGAAGGAGTTGGTAGAAAAGGGAGGAGGAGAGCATGCTGTTCGGAAACATACCGTTACTATTACAACCAGGTACTGTGTGGGAAGCTTTGAAAGGAGGATCCAGAGTGCATGGAGGTTGTAAGGGAATAAGGACTCTCATCCCAGATAAAGAATACTTGCTTGGTGAAAAAAATTGTAAATGAGAATCATGAACTTCTCCACATAAGAGAAATGATTAATATGTGTCAGTTTATTCATCAGAATAATTATTATGAGTGAATAATCTTTGATAAAGTGTCTCTGTTATGGAGAATAGTATGGAATGAATGGATAAAAGAGGACTTAGAGAGTTGTATTTGTTATACATGTTTCATTTTGTCTCACTTTGAATATGTGTTTGTGTGTGGATGTGTTTGTATGGGCATGTGCATATGTGTGCATGTAAATGCATATATGCGTAGAATTGGATTCCAGCTCTGTTAGTTGGTTTGTATATATAGTTTGTGTATGTTTGGGTAGGTGAATTTTGTTGTGTGTGATACTCCTTATGTGTTTCACTTTTGGGAGGAAGATTGTCTTTTCTAGAATATTCCTAATTTTAATTTCAGACATGCAGTTCCCATTTTTATAACAGAGCTACAGAAATGGGTAGCACAAAATTCAAATGACACAACTACAAAAATCTTTGAAGAATCTGTGAAAGATGGAGAGCCTCCAGTTTACAACTTGGTTGAATTTAATAAGGTCTGTATCAATCCTTTAATGTATGTGATATCTTTTATTTCAGTAAAGATAATACTTGGTAAATACAATTATCTTCTCAAGAAAGGATTTTTTTTGAGAGGGGGGAGGTTACACTGATATTCATTACTGTAATGCTTTGTACAGGATTTAACTGCCACAATTTTTTTTTATAAGAAAATTGTATATTATAGATTTATATACATGCCTGCAAGTATATACTTTTGACAGAAATTGTAAAGAAGTGAGAGTATATAATTTATTTGGATATTTTTCCTGAACTGAACTAGTTACCACATGCTATCCTGAAATATCAACATTTCTGGAAGTTGGCAAAGATTGTCTTTCAATTTTTATACTTATTTATATTTCGTTTGCATAATTTTTTTGCATGTTCAACACTCAAGAATTCCAAGGAGTGAAACATAGTTGATAGGAATAAATAATTCCAGGTCCCACAGATTCTGAAGTCTGACTCAGGCATGGGGTATGAACACAATAACCTTATTGTCATTGGCCGTAACAATCAGCAGTGGTGGGCAACACTTTCAGAAGACAGTTTCAATGATTATTATGTATCGACAGTGAAAGGTTTGTTCTCATCTTTACAGGTGTTTTGATTGGTAAAATTTTGTCATATTATTTTAGGCTGGAAGTCTTTCCCTGTGCTATCTTTAAAATGATATAATAAGGTGCCATATTTAAGCTTGTGTTGTAGCACATTACAAACTTTTAGAAAAAATATCATTAAATTGATATTTCCTTAAAGCAGTATATAATGCTACAGTGGCTCTATGCTTACCATGGTGATTATCATCATATGAAATTGGTGTTTTTTTTTTTTTTTTTTTTTTTTTTTTTTTTTTTTTTAATGATTTGGGCTGTAAGATTCACATATATTGTATCTGTTCTTTTCATGCTTGCGAAAAGAGCAGATCTGTAAAACAAGTAGCCTTCTAATTTCATTTAATTTCAGGTAGTAAAAACAGTCAGAGATACCCCCCGCTGGTCCTCTGGTCTAGGGGCAGGTATGCCAGTGGTGGTGACTCAAGCTTTACCAAACTGGAAAGTTCAGCCAGTGGTCTCAGTACACCTGGAACTGCCCCTCCAACAGTGCCAACATCAGCCATACCAACAAGTACTGTGGCATCATCTACCATACCAATATCGGTTCCTGTGACAGTGCCTTCCACTCCTACCAGCCTCCCATCAGCTGCTGGTTCGCTGTGGACTTGTGAAACAACAGACTCAGTCTTCATTCCTCGGCAAAAGCTGCTTTTGGCTACTCTCTTTGGTCAAGAGGTATGTATGTGTATATGAATATTTTGCTGATGTAGGTCTGTAGTTTTCTCTTGTCAGCAAGAGATCTGTAGAATAGTCTGTTTTATAAAGTGATTTAGGAGCAAGAGAAAGTGGAAGTTCATTGTATTAGTAGAAGTTACTCCTGAAAGGTTAAGTGTATTTCATTTATTTGCAAGCTATATGCCCATTTTTCCTCCTGGTTATCTTATGTACAAGTGTATATAGAATCATCGTCTTCTTCTTCTTCTTCTTCTGATCCAGTAAACACAGAAAAAGTAATGGTGTGATAGGGCCTTAACATTTTATTTTCCTTCTTTACACAGCTGGTAATCTACACTTACAATTGGACAAAGGATCAGTGTGAGTCTTTGCACACAGCCATGACTCAGCTGGCACACTGGTCCAGTGCTCGCACACGCCTGCTCTCATCCGTTGTCCTCCAAAAGATTGGTTTATTTCACAACCAGCCTTTCATTCGGAAGGCACAAGACAAGAAGAAAGAGGTATGCACAAAAATGATTAGGAGAGGAATAAAGGGAAAAGATGGAGAGATTTGGAAGAGGAAGTAAATAAAATGAAGGGGCAGGGAAAAATTAAGGAATTGGAGAATAGTGTAGGAAAAGGCAAAGTGTGGAGGGATGGGGAAAGGATTTTTTAAGGGCTTTTGTTGATTGAATATTTTGTATGATAGACATCAGTTACTCAAGTAAAAGAGCAATCAAGTTAGGGTTGCAGGTAATGGGTCTTTGGAGTATGAAGCCAGCTTAACCATTATTCAAGATTTAGTGACCAAATGTAATAGTAAATAAAATATAACGATTTTAAGATAGGTCATGCTTGAATCTCAATGGCAGAAGTGAAGTATTCCAGTTGCATTTTATTTTCAGGATAACCCATATGTTGGCTCTCAGGGACATGTGGAGGCTCTGATAAAGTACCAGTCTCCAGTAAGGGACATGCTTGCAGCAACTGAAAGGGGCAATAGGAGGGTGCAGGTAAGTTTTGTGAAGGAAGTTTACGGCTAGAGATGTATATCTGTAACGTAGTATGTGTTATTGTCAGCCATAATGCAGGAATATTGATAGGTTAAGGAATGAAATGGAACACATGCAGTGTCTTTTTTTATGCATCTGTGGGTGTCAGATTTTGACTAGAATGAAACTAATATATTAGAATGAATGATAAAGATATGTGATAGTCAGTTTCTTAAACATTGTTATTATTAAATATTTTTTTAATGCTATTTTCTAGGTGATATCAATGCCAAACTTGGGTGACGTGTACAGAGACAGTAGACCTCCTCGTCCACTGAAGAACTCAAACTTTGGAAACATCAAAGACTTGGAACTCCGTCATGGCACACAGCTGATTGAGATAAGACGCCTAAATTTGCAGAGAGGTAAGTTGATCTGATTGCTGTTAGTTTTTGGTTTGAATATCATATAGGCCTGATTTATTTATTCACTTTTGTCATATGGTATTTATTATTATGTATTATTCTTTGTATAATATATTTTCATTTATATAATGAAATTTTAAAAATTGTTAATCACCAAGGTTGACTTTATGCTTTCCTTTTCAGAAAATCAGCGGAAAGTACTGTTGCAGACCATGGTTCAGGCACCAGGACATTCAAGTCCAGTTTTCAATGACAAGATATTAGCTCTCTACAAGCAGACTGCACGCATTGCTCATGTTTGTTATACACCACTACTTTTCCTGCCACGGTACGTTTTGCATAGAATTGATGATAACTGCTTCACTTTGTCATGTATAAGATCAGATATATAGCACTGTGTAGAAAAGGTTTGAATGAGAATAAATATCTTCTCAATACAAGAGATGTATTTGCCTGGTTTTGAATATATTGTGACGATACTTATTCTCATTTATACCCTTTCTACATTTGTCAACATGACTATGGTTCAGCACTGCATATATTTATTTCAATATAAATCAGGCATACAGTGAAACTGAAGGCTGATCCTTAAAGAAGACATTCATATTTAAAAAAAAAATATTGGGGTTGTAACCATATAGTTCTAGCTATACAAACAGTACTAAAGCACTGTTTGTATAGGTAGAACTTGAATAGTGAGAAAAGCATCTCTCATAACCCAGTGCTAATGGGTATAAGAGTTTGGCAAGTGGACATAATAATGGGATTGTTGCGCCTGGCTAGTTTGTTAGTTTGCAAGGGACATTTGGTACCTAAAAGCTCATATTTTTCTATAATTAATAAAAATGTTATAATTTTGAAGGCTTACCTTGCCTAAAATCTTTACCAAATATATGTAACCGCTACTATCGGAGAAAAACAAAGTCTGTCTGATGAGCCAGTGGTGTGGAAATGAGCATGCTACGATGCCATCTGTTTTTCGGTCCACAACAGCCATTGCATGTATGTATATGCCACCCGTTAGCTAATGGTTAATACATTTCAGGTGGCGCTGGCAGGTGGCAGCCACCCGAGATCACAGCCTGGCAGATCCTCAAGCTTCCTGTGATAGAGTTCTGCCTCTTGGAAGCAAAACTCCAGAACCAGTGAGTGCTTTATACATTGTCAATTTCTTGTTCTTCTTCTCCTTCTTCTTCTTCTTTTTCTTCTTCTTCTTCCTTAAGGGGACCGTCCCTGAGAGAGGGGGGAGGAGGGGGTTAAATTGAGTTAGTTAGCGTACAGTATAGGTACATGGATGAGGAAACTACCAAACGAGTATTAACCGCCTGCTATGGCTCGTTGTCTTGCAGCCGGCGTGCGAGTCCCTCAGCACCCGGAGAGGTACGTCGCTATTGAGCGCCCAGGTACACCTATGTGGACTTTTGCTTGCGGCAATCGTGCATAAGGCATTTAATTATGACATTGCGCATAGATATGAGTTCGTGAATGTTCAAGGAACACTTTTATACCAATATCAGAAAAAAATTATATCACCGTGATTTATGACGAAATATTTTGTGAAATATATCTAAAAAAAAATGTATGTTTTGTGTCCTTTTACACACGAAATATGCTTTGATCGAGACTCCCTGGTAATATGTTTTAGTTTACGTGGTAATATATACGTATATCACATACGAAGCACTAATGTTTAAAAATAGCCTTATAAGGAAGGATTGAAATATTTCCGTTACATTTCGCTCAACGGTCGGTACATCACAGCAGGGGGCAATTTGAATTGATTTGAAATTGGCAGTTACCGTTGTAAAGACCAATTCAATACGAATGTTACCTAAATGTCGGATTTTTAAACTTCGGATGTATAAGCGAGATACAGATTATTTCATGTTGAAGATGATAGTACTCAGTAATACCTGCTCTGAAATAAAAACTATATGGAATTTTGAGCTCGGTTGTATGCGTAGTCTTCGTCTGGCGTTCAAAAAGCTATCGCATCCGTTTCGTGCGTTCCCGATAAAAATGAATATGTTTAGACGTTACCGTAAGTCTTAGGCACCATAAATTGGCAAATATCCCACAACACATAGGCGTCTGCATGATTTTATGCACTTCTTAGTAAAGATAATGGGTGCAAATGGCTAATCATAAACTTTACACTTGTTCTCCCTTGCAATCTGCTAATATTGACAATTATCAAAGAAAATGGGTATGAGAGGGATAACTAATAAATTTTATTATTTAGATATGAAAGTCAATGTAGGCCTACTAAATGATGATGATTAATCTTTTTAACTTTATGTGCGTGCGTTCACGTACATATGATCCTCCTCGAAAATTATAAACACCCAGTGACCATCTCCCCCTCCCCCCCCCCTGTGTGAGGCATGGGGAATATTCAACGACTTTCGTAAGTTCTCGAATTCAATGTACTAAATTCATATGCTTTTGAAATTCTCAAAATTGAACCACCATGTTGTATTCATGCCAGGACTTTATAATTAGAATGATTTTGTACTAATATTGCCATCCACAGTTCCCCATTTCTTCAAAAAAAAAAAAATAAAATAAAATAAAATGGAAAATAAAAAAAAATATTTTTTTTTTAAAAAAGGTTTTTATCTGGTTTAGATTAGTTGTCTCTATGGTAAAATGCATTTATTAAGCTTTTCACACGAAAATATCAACTTTAATGAACAACGAAAAAAAAAAAAAAAAAAAAAAGTGACATACCTTTACAGAATAGCGTCCCTATTGAACATGAAAATTCCTATTGACTTGGTAATCATTGCATTGCAAAGTACACTAAATAAGCGTTTTTTTGATATATAATATCATTAGATTCAGAGAAAAATAACAGAGATAACGAACTTTGGCAAGGTGCCAAATACAAAACGCCGTAGCTCGGCTATTTTTTTATGACTCTTCGGTACTTCCCAACTCACGTAATTTTCATGCGATCCAAATGCAGTTTGTTGCTTTCACTAGAGCCTCGGCGTCCCATAGCCATGTAAAAGGCCGATTTTTGAATTTTTGCCTTAATAAAAAAATAATAATATTTTAATGCTGAAAAACGCATTCAAAAATAGTTCTCTATGTCAAGCTGTCCCCCGCCAAAAAAAAAAGGAAATTCAAAATTCGGCCTTTTACATGGCTATAGGCTAGAGTTGATCTAACACTAGCATTTTTGGGGGAATATTCTGTAAAGAGCTCTGATAGTTGGGATGTACCGAAGACATACCAAAAAAAATAGCGATTTTTTTCAACTTTTTGGGGGGTGCCCCCCCCCCAATGGGGGAGCAAAGTTAAAATTTATATATATAACGAAGCACAATTCTTTGCTCTATAGCATGCAAAAAGAATCAATCAGTTATCTCTAACCGATATTTTTTTATGATGTATAGAGTAGGGAAAGGTGGCCATTCTCAGGGACGGTCCCCTTAAGGGGACTGTCCCTGGCGGTGGGGGGGGCGAGACGGAGATTTTGGGTCGGAGTGGTCAAAAATGAGTTATGATCAGTTTCATATTCGTAAATGAGAGTAGAATCACCCACGTGGATATGAGCTTCCGCGGTGAAAAATTTGGGCTGTGCGCGACGCCAGAACCCCAAGTCCCATTGCCGCTGTGTCAGCGATTTTGACCTTTCCGCACTCTAGCTTCACAGGAGCTAATAAGATGCATTATATTTTGACATTACCTATTGAAATGGATCACAGGAAGATAAAAGTGTCTTATTATACCAGTTTTATACCAAACTGAAAGATTTATGATAAGAAAGACAAAGAAAAATAAAAAATAATTATGCGCCTTTTCAAATTTCTTTCCCATAAAATATAGTAGATATGATTCAATGTTGACAAATTCATCATAAAAGTATGTTTAGGGTTCGGTGATAATACATAAGCAGTTACAAGTCTTTATCTCCAAAAATAAACTCAACGAATAGATATTCACACGGACTGGAGGCTCATGCGTGTCCAAGGCCATCTCGCAGGGACCCATGCGACAAATTTCCAAGCGTCGCCACAGCTTTAGACTTTTCTGATTGCAATAGTTTTACATATGCACTTTCATTTGAAACTAATTAATCGATTAAACATTATTATGTCATTATAAATCCATTTACGAGCAAAAATAAATGTAAAGAAAGATTATGATAGAATTTATTCGTGTAAACTCGTACAATTGGCCTAAAAATATCTGATACCTATTGTTACATCACAAGAAGCATCCACTTTAAACGAATATACGAGATTTGATATAAGAGATTTGTATTTCAAAATATTTTTGATCTATCAACGTTTTCTGAACGGTTATTTGTAACGAACAATAAACAATTTATTGTCCCTGCATAACAAGTACTCCGCTAGTGATTAAACGTTTATCACTTGTTTCGAGGCTGAATCACTTGGTTATGTGATGGGGAAGAAGAATAGACTGGAATAAAAATAAAAAAAATAAATGAAATGAATAATTATGGATCTAATAAGTATATGCGCATATACGCATATACACGTGCACAACCACGTACCTTTACAATAATTTACATGCGTATACACATGTAAACGAATATATACACAAGAAAATAGCAATAAAAGAGGTATAAAACACGAAACAACCAATTTTATATAACAGTCATATTGTCTTGGGTCCTTTTCACGGGACTCATTTGTTTGCTTGTTTCTATAACTTAGAGACTAATGATCATATCTTTACCTAACAAAGTGTGTTTGAAAGAGGAATAAGAGTAGTTTCTACTGTAATGAAATGGAAAAGATCCATAAATGAAAAAATATAAAAAATGATCTTCAAATATCCAACTTTTTGTTTGTTTTTTCGATGTTTCTTTTTCGAGCTTCAAAAGATTCCTTGTCCTAGAGTTTTTATCCGATTAAAATTTTGGATATATCTTTGGAAACCTTGTGGAAATGCGCAGACAACTACCAAGCGATTTTATTGAAATGTTGCTTACTTTTTTTATATGAATTTTTGAAAATCGAAAAGAAGACTAAGAAATGTAATTTTTTTTTTTTTTTTTTTTTTCTGAGGAAACTAAATCAAATTTCCAAAAAAAGGGCTTGGTAGTGTTCTTAGGAATTCATTGATGTTCATTCACATTTTTTTTCATGACACAAACCATAATCATCTGGGACAAGGAATCTTTTGCGCAGACACATGTGAAAAAAAATTGAAAAAAATGTTTTTGCGGGGGGCAGCGCCCCACGTAGGAACTCCAAAAAATTTGGTATCAAAAGATGCGGCATATGAAAATACATAAAATATCCAAAAATCAAGAAAATCCATAAGACCTTTCATTTCTTAGAAATATTTACCAATATGACCCCCCACCCCCATAATTGGCCACGTCCCTTTTAGGAACGGTCCCCTTAAGGCCCATAATTATTATATTATTTAGTTATCTACTCTCAAAATTTACCTCATCATATTTACAGCCTCTAGCTATGATTCACTAAAACTTTTTCAGTTTCTCTGATATTCATATATATTTTCCACAGAGATCTCGCCATGACTCAGGTAACTCCATGAAGAGTGCCACTGGTGCTGGGCCGACAGACCTGCGACGGTCTTTGTCTCTGAAATCAAATGTTTCCAGTCCTGGGCAACGGCGACGAAATGTCACCGGTGGAGATGACAAATGGCATGGTGCTCTGTGCTCTAGCTATCTGAAAGAGTATATACAATACCTGCAGAGTTTAGGGTTCTTGACACTGAATGTTGCACATGCCCCACAACAGAAAGGGTGAGACATACATTGTGTTTTAGGTATATAAAACGATATAACTATTTTCAAAATGTGAATCTATCCTAAATATTTTGTCCATCTAGTCTAAAGTGTTTCATGTTTTGATAGACGTAGTGGTGGAAGGGAATCAGAGGACAAAGTTTACCGCACAAAGGGTGTTCGCTTCAGTGAACAGATAACAGCTGAGCCAAGTTATTTGCTGAAAAATGTCCTTGGAGGAACACTTCTGTTGGAGATTGCTTTCTGTGAGCCGTATTTCTCAACCAAGGCAAGCAAGAGATTTTGTTTATTTTAGTATAGGTGCTTTTAAGCGTAAGATGTATTGAATGTCTGCAATGCCATAGAAATAATCTACATTGTTAAATTAGTTCACCATTTGGGTACAGATAGAAGATATCAGGTTATGGTATAATTTGCCTATTGCCTTTTGATATATGTCAGTATAATATGACAGTAATTTACACTCACTCACATACACACACATTCATGTAGATACATATTCATCATGCTTATATTTTATACTTATAATTACACTTTTTTTATTTTTATTATTTTCATTATAACACTGATAATACAGTGCAGTAATGTACAGTAAATGCATGGTACTAAAAAGCTCATTTCAATTATAGCTTTATGTCCTGGAGTCTACTAGATTACAAGGGAAGAAATACACA
>NC_091587.1:8176994-8191994 GCF_042767895.1 Penaeus vannamei | reverse complement strand
ATATATATATATGTATATATATATGTATATTATATATGTATATATATATATATATATATATATATATATATATATATATATATATATATATATATATATATATAC
Source organism: Penaeus vannamei (assembly GCF_042767895.1). Classification (NCBI taxonomy): domain Eukaryota; kingdom Metazoa; phylum Arthropoda; class Malacostraca; order Decapoda; family Penaeidae; genus Penaeus; species Penaeus vannamei. The sequence continues at coordinate 8,191,889 of NC_091587.1, read as the reverse complement.
ATATACATATATACATATATACATATATATATATATATATATATATATATATATATATATATATGTGTGTGTGTGTGTGTGTGTGTGTGTGTGTGTGTGTGTGTGTGTGTGTGTGTGTGTGTGTGTGTGTGTGTGTGTGTGTACAGTGAACCCTCGTTTTTCGCGGGGGTTACGTTCCAAAAAGAACCCGTGATAGGCGAAATCCGTGAAGTAGTAACCTTTATTTTTTTTTACAATTATTATACAATGAAATACTCTACAATACATTGAAACCAAAGAACAAAACCTTTTTACAGGCCCAAGCATTTGTTTAACAAATAAAAGTACTGTATAAACGTTTTTTACAAATAACTACTGTACTGTAAAATAATAATTTTAATCATCAATACAAACTGAAGGCTTCATGGGTTTTAGAGAAAATTTGCAAACTTAAATTTGGCAAGCTGTTTTACGTACATGTACATATTAAACTGTAACATTATTGATACAGGTAGAGAAGAAGCGGAGAGACTGCTTAGCCAATCAGAATGCAGAACACAATGCACAATGCAAATCAGTGAAGCAGCGAGAACGTGAAAGGTGAACCGCATTATAGTGAGGGTTCACTGTGTGTATATATATATATATATATATATATATATATATATATATATATATATATATATATATATATATATATATATATATATATATATATATTTATATATATATATATATATATAAATTCCTTTTTTTTTATCTGATGATAAGTAGATTAGCATAGTACCATTTAATGATCTAAAAAGTATTTTAATTTCAGAATCTTTGAAATTCCTTAAAATTGATAAGTTGAATCATAAACAAAATCTTAATAGAAAAGGAAATATCTTCCCCACATTCATTGGGTCATATTTTAAAAGACAGTATTTTCCCTTCCTACCTTTTCATGTGTTTTAGGATAGCAGCTTAGATAGAAATTTTACATGTAGATAATTATTAATGTTCAAGTATTTGTACACTTTCAGATTAATATATTTGTTTCCATCTCTTACTCTATATTGATGTAACAACTGATGATGATTTTTTGTGTGTTATTTGTGAGATTGTAACCTATTTGTACAATTAGGTCAGTCAAACTAATGTGGGATAATTGTGTATAAATTTGTAAACCTGTGTACATAGAAATCTAAGAAGTTTCTTTGGATCAGGAATTAGGTATATCTATTATTTTTTTTCCTTTTTTCGTGTCTGCTTTATGCCTAATTGCTTTTTTCTCTACTGACCCCGAGGTAATAAAGCTTACCTTCTTGATTATTGTGGAAAAGACTCCCCCTTGAGATATCTTTCAGCTATAGAAAAAGCTGTCTTCTTTTTAGCTGTTTTCCAGAAAGACTGGATTTCATTTGATCCCTGTTGATGATGAAAATGATAAAATTGTTGTTTTTATTTTATGTTTTCAGGGGGATTATTAATACTAATGTTTGATTGGTACTAATATTTGTTTTTTGGTATAACAACTTTACACTTACACTGAGGATAGCTACCTTCTTTGTGTCATATGTTAAAAACTTTCTAAAGTTGACTGGAGAAGCAGCTGATGGAAATATGTGTTAAAACATTTTATTCAATAACTTGAGATCCTTTTTTTAATCTGTGAAGAACTTTTAGCCCTTTTGGCCAGAAGTCTCGGGTCTTTGAGTGTAAATAAATAGTGCCAGAATTTACATTAAGCTTGCTGCTTGAGACTAAAGATAAATTGTAGTCTTCCTTGTTCTGATATTATGACCATTTATTTATATATCCTCTTCAGATGTAAAGGTTAAACTATTGTAAAGAGATAAAGAGATAATTGGAGCTAGAAAATATAGATATAAATCGGAACTGTAATATGTATCATCACTTCCCTGTGTTGCAGTTTGCCATCAATTTCTTCCTGGATGAAGTGGACAATGTGAAGGTGTTGCTGCATATGCATTCCTTCACCTATGACTTTCACCTACGGGCTGTGTGTGCATACGTTGCAGACCGCCAGCTCCTGTTTACGCCAGGATACCATTTGTCTTCGTTTCTCTCTGATTTCATTAAGTATTACAACAAAGGACCAAACTTTGCAAGAAACCTTATATATTCAGGTATGCACAGATAACAATGACAGTAAATGTAACTAACAATTGTAATGTGCAGTTATATTGATTGTTAGAAGCTGAGAACATTCTCTTGATAACATAAGGCTAAACTAAAATTGATTCATGATTCACAGAAGCAGATACCATTGGTATGATATTTCTAAATTCGGGAAACTTTGATCTCTCTATAATCTTCAGGTGAATTGACTGTTGAGGACACTGGCTCTCCAGGTGAACAGTTGTATAATTATCTCTTGGCTCGTGAGAAGCAGTACAAGATGAGAGTTCTGCGGATGACACCAGTTATCCTAGACCCAACAGCAGATATGGTAAATTCCATACCCCTCCAATATTTGTTGCTGAAAAAATTATGGTTATAAAGAAAAAATGCTATGTAAATGCTTTAGGAAATAGATGAAAACATATTTGAATAATGGGAGAAGCTTATTTTTATAAAGTGCAAATCATCTTTGATTTCAAGAGAAGTTTATATACAAGTGCCTAATTGAAGATTTGGATTTAGGCAAAGCATCACTATCATTTTTGGTTTTAGTTTTGGATAAGAGTTATAGGCAGTATGTTGTATATATATTACATTACATTTATTTCATCCTAGTTTTCTTCCCTCTAAGTCCCCTGGAGTTTTTGAATGTCAACATACTATTGATTTTGTTTCATCTCAATAATCAGTTAACCCAGTAACAACGGGTGTTCCACATATATGACCCCCGAAAAAAAGAATTGCCGAGCGTCCCACCAGTGTGACACTGTATTGGGGCTCGCGCTCCAACGCAGCAGCAGGCAAAGTCCGGGCCAGCCCCTTTTTTATAGCTGTCCAGAAACTTTATTTTCGGCTTCAAAGTATACCAGCGGTAATGGATTAAAGGTCAATTAGAATATTTCATTCTAAACTTCTATATTCTGTTGAATAATACTGCCACTGAATTTGAAGACAAATCAAGTATCAAAGTTTCTTGTTTAACATTTTATATTTCTCTGTAAATAATTTAGAAAGAATAGTTTGGAGTTAGTAAACTGCTACTTGTCTTAGTCTCAGTGTCTCCCTGGCATTAAGAGAAGCAGGACAACAAGATAGTTGATGGTAGTGGAAGGTAAAAGGCAACTGAGTGAAATAAAGTTGATATTTCAGGAAATGATAAACAGAAAGCAGCATGTATATTCTGCAAACAAATTATTTCTGATGAAATGAAGATACTTTTTTGTAATATTTAATGTCCACCCTGCATTGAGCATATTAAGTAAGAAAATTACTTTATTTCATAAATATCTGAGTAGTTGATACTCAAGCTTTTCTGGAAATGGCATATTATCAGGGCCGGTTTTAAGCCAATTTGATCGATTTGATCAAATTGGGCCCCACACCTGAAGGGGCCCCGTGCCATCTGGGCCCTTTTTTATCATATGAAGTACAAAATACAACTAAAGATGTGGAATAAAGAATAAGATATTCTTCCTCATAATATTAATTTATTATATATTTATTATACCAAGCAATTAATGTTTATTTAATCTTTTTGTTGGTTTATATGTTTTTTTTTATATGAAATATAAACATCCATAAATTTTACTATGTAGAATAGGGGCCCCACCATCAGTTTTCTAATTGGGCCGTGCAATTCCTAGCCCTGCATATTATCAGATCAACATGGTAAAGTTTCTCCTTTTTCTTTTCTACCTGGTACTTTAAGTGAGCTTCTCCTAATGTGCGTGTCTTGTATACTTAGAAATGAAAGCTATCCATCTTTTTGTAAATATTTATGGATGGCTTGTGGATTTAAGTATAGTAACCCTTTAATCTCTCAAGCTTTATTTTATAAGCTATAAAACTTTATGACTACTTATAGAGCAATATTTAACCTGCTTTTCAGCAATACACAGAATTTGTCTTAGTCCACACAAAGACATGCCGAGTTCACTACAGTGATGCCAATGACCAGAGAGTGTCTGATGACTATGATGTTACTTTGCTGGTCTCTCACAATGCGACACTCGATGCCCAGCCCTCGGATCAGCAGCTGAACGTTCTACATCTCAACTTCTATGTCATCTTAACCAGCAGACGGTATGATGAATCAAAATCTTGCTGTATTTATTTTTTTATTATATATATATATATATATATATATATATATATATATATATATATATATATATATATATATATATATATATATATATATATATATATATTTTTTTTTTTTTTTTTTTTTTTTTTTTTTCTGTTTCTGTTTCTATCAAGGCCTTGTAAAGCCTACATATATAGATCTTTTCCTAATAGGTTATTTTGTTAATTTCTTTAATAGGGTCTGGTACAAAAAGAGTTTTATATTCATGAATATGGATGAAAAGCATTTGAATGCCTGAATATCTGTTACCCCTTCTATTTACTTATTTATTTTCCCCCAAAGTTTATAATACTCATGAATGTTCAAGAAATATTTATTATTAAGGTTGATTATTGAGAAGTCTTTTTCCATTTCCTCCCCCCAGAGAGATGTATCCAAATCGTATCCTTGAAAAGAAAATGGGCAAATTTCGCACTGTCTCAACAGCACCATCACTCGGACACTGGAAGACTGCAACCTCTTCTCAGCCAGGTACAGCTGGTTGTGGTTAGGCTTGGTTTCTTCATGTACATATTTTTTTTATTTATTCAATTTTTTTCCCCCTTTTTGTTCTTCATTGAGGTTCATGATAAGATTTCACACACGTACTTTCCCTTTCAGAGAGCAGTAATGAGAGCGGGTGTTGCACTCCTCCTATACTGTCCAGCCAGGCCTTCACGGAGGCAGGGGGCCATCTCCAACCTCCCCCAGGGCTACAACCTCCCCCTCCTCCACTGTCCACCTCCACCCACACCTCCACCACCTCAAGTGATCCTCCACCCCCTGTCAAGTCTTACATAGGGATCAGGTGAGATTTCTGTTTATTGATGCATGTGATGGATGGTAGTTATGTATCAGCTGCGCCTTGTAAAGCGTCCTGATGCCATTATTAATTTCTTTGCTTTATTTTATGATCATTGTTTATCAGTAGTCCTTAAATTTTATGTTAGGGGCTTTATGTATGTTAATCACATCAAGAAGTATTTGATTTTTTTTTTCTTTCTTTCTTTCTTTCTATTCTTTTTTTTTTTAAGATCAGACTTTAATCTAAGTAAAGAAGTTTTTTTTTTCGGGGGAGGGGGGATTAGATCATGCTTTCATTTTTCTTTATTTGTCAAATCCCAAGAAACAAAATACTTTGAACAAATTAAAAGCAGAGCATCAGTTTTAGAGGAATGGATGAATGAAATTGTATTTGGAGTTAATCTGAATGATAATTCTCACACCAGTGCAAAGGTACAGGTAGGAGGGGAGAGTTTTTTTGTTTTTTTTTCTCTCCCTCCACGTAACCCATTGCTGCTGGGAGCATGTAATGTCCACAGCAGTTTTGTTTATTGAAATTTTTACATATAGATGACACTTTAAAGGTACGGTCAGACTGTCCATAAATTTCACTGGCATCCAGCAGTTTTCCGTGGGCTGGAACCAACCCACCAGTATGTGGTGTTCACACTGTGGAAAGCATCATCAACTTTGTCCAGCAGAATTGCGGCATCAAAACAAATCTTGACCGCAGAAACTTGCTATTGATCCTGGAATCTTCTCCCTAATTCTTGCTACTCTGTTAGGTTTGTGGAGTTCTAGTCTTTTCTAGGAGGGAGTAAATTGCAGAATTCTTTATTTCAAATATTCATGGAATCTGTGGTTTCACCTTGAAGTTGGCAGCTACTCATTTGTTTATATTCGTTAGTCAAATGAGAATCCATGGTCAATGCTTTTGTTTTTACTTTTTATTTGTATTTTAGCTTAAATTTAAATGTAAATATTGATGTAAAAATAGATATGAATAATTCTGAATAATTAAAGATATATAATAATGTTTATGCTCTGAAAGAAAATATATGCATACCATGTATGCTATAGATTCTAGTGTGCAATTTTTCCATTTGTTCATCAAAGGACGAGTGGGTATCCATCACATCCAGGTGTGGGCAAAAGTCCATTGGATTGAGTCCATTGAAAGGCAAATTTCATTAAAAATTGCTAGATTTCTATGGGAAGTCTGACCATACCTTAAGTGTTCAGCCAACAATGAGTTAGTCAGTAGGCCTATGTAACCTTACCTTTTTTCCCCTTTCCTTGAGTTTTTGGAAAAATTGCTTGTTTCTGACGCTGTTATTATTATTTTTGTTATTGACATTATTGTTATTAACATGTTATTTACAATATTAATAGCAATAAAAGAGAAAAGATAGTATTTCCAAAAATCAAGGAGAAGAGTAATGATTTTGTTTCCATAATGTTCTTCCTATGAATGATGATTGATATTGTGATTATTTTTATGATTTTTAACTTGGCTCCCTACATTTTGATCATTTATATGGAAATTCCATTTAATTAAATCTCAATTTGAATGGAAGACTTCACATGTTATCCTTCAATCATTTAGGCTGGAGAGTGTGAATTACCTCGGCTACTACACAGTTTACGAAGAGACAATGCAGAAAACACTACTGAATCAGGCCGAAGAAGCAAGGACTCGTATTCAGCATATCTTTAATCAAGCAAAGATACATTGCAGGTAAATAAAACTATTCACACTTAAAATATTACATGAAAATCACCTCTCTCAAGTACACAGGTGGCATCTGTAAACATAATCTCCTTGGTGGAGGCAAGGCAATAGGGCTAAATTACCACCAAAATTTTATGGAAACTCAGGCTAAGACACACCCCTAATGAAATTATCATAAAAAGTTGTTCATCATTTTTTTAGTTATTCTGCTAACAAATCGACAAATAGTATCTGGATAGCCATCAAAATTTTATGGCATCTGATAAAAATTTCAGAAAAATCTATGCATAACTTTTTGAGTTATTCTGCTAACCAATGAACAAACAAACAAACTAACCAACACAACCAAAAACATAATCTTAGCAGAGGTAATAGTAGTACTAGAGAAAGTGAGTGAGTGAGCGAGCAAGTAAGTGTGTGTGAGTTTGTTATATAAAATAGATTTGGATACTTTTTAAGCATTTAAGTGTATGGTTATACATGATTTATGAATATTAATCTTTTCTTTTAGGCGAGACTCTTTGTGGCAGAGATTGACAGCAAGTGTCCGAGATGAAGACAGGCAGAAGTTGCCAAGCCAGGTTAGATGTTAAACTGTTATATCTTACATCATTAATAAGTGATGATTTGGCTGTCAAAATAGCAAATGCCTTTATTATATACAAATATATGAAAAAACAAGGCATACCACATATTGCATAGATTACCTTGAAGAATTGTTTTCAAAGATTTCTACAATTTTCTCCTTTCAGGCTCTCAGTGGTTTGAGTTTTAGGGAGCTCAGTGAACTGTTGAGTTTAGTGCGAGTTGAGCCATTGAGTTCAGTTGATCCACAGTTACTGCCTCTTATCACAAAGCCTCTCCAGTGGTATCAGACCTTGACTAGAGTGTTGCAAGCAAAGTACCAAGAAAGACACAGGTAAGACTTTAATTTTAGATATCTTTCTCTAGTATAAGAATTGTTTTGCAGTGTTCCAGCCTGGGCATAAGAATATGTATTTGTGGGTTTTTCTACCCAAGTATATTGTTATGTTTAGATATGTTGGTTTTTATATTATACATATATTTATAATACTCTGTTCTCATTTGGCTCAGGAGTTTAACCTCGAATGACGGCAACGTTCAACACAACGTTATCTTGAGTCCTTCGTGTCCAGATGCCTTTATGATGCTCTCAGTAGATCTGTACAAGCAGAAAGCTGTAAGTTGAATTCAATTCCTAAAATTAACTGTATTTCTTTGTTCATTATTTTTTTACTTTTTTATTACTAGTTCTTGTTTTTTGTGAAAATTCAGTTAAGCATTGACATTGTTTTTTTCTTTTCTTTCTCTTTCATTTTCTCCGTTATATAGGATATGTGATGCTTATATATATATATATATATATATATATATATATATATATATATATATATATATATATATATATATATATATATATATATATATATATATATATATAATATATATATATATATAATATATAATATATATATATATATATATATATATATATATATATATATATATATATATATATATATATATATATATATATATATCCAGCTTTGGTATTATGCAAATTCAAATTTTAGTTTACCTACTTCTGTTTCTGCCTTTTCTTTTTGCTATTAGGAATTCATTCTTATATTTATTCATGTATTTATTTTTTCATCATTTAGGACCTGTGTTGCGTGAACAAGCAGCTGAAGGGGGAGAGCTCAGAGCCAATCATCCGAGATAGCAGGATACAAGTTCTTGTGCAAGATTTCGTCAATGCTTGCTGTTTCCATCTGTGGTGTGGATTATTATAATTATTATCCAGTCATTATATGTTGTCATTGTTAGATATGTTGTATTTATTCTGAGAAATTATGAGGTTGATTTATTACGGATTATTTTTCTTTTTTCTTTTTCTTTTTTATGAACAGTTGTGAAATAATAGGATTAGTCTTTATAGTAATAGAGGTACAGTTTTACCAGAGAATCTATTTTTCTATGAATTTTCTTGTAAAGTTATAAATAATTTTTTGTCTAGATTTTTTTTTTTTTCTTTTTTTGTAAAGCTTTTAGTTTTTCATTAGGATTCTCTAGCATTATCTTGCAAAATTGCTAATATTTGCTTATTCCATTGAATATATGTAAAGATTATATTGAACAGCTAGTCACTGTATAATTCATTCTTAACTCAGTTGATTGTCAGATTACAAAAAAGTATTGAATAGACAGTATAGCAGCACTATTTTCATATCCATTTTATGTTAATCAACAACATACATATGCATTGTATATTTGTATATAATCATGATGAAAGCAGTTTACATACAGTGTAGAATTGTGTGGGAAATATCTGGTACATGGATGTATTTTGTAAAAGTGTGCTTGTTAAAGGAAGTGTATATTAAAAGGGAAAATGTAATAAATTGTTTGTATGTTACTCTTGTTATTATATATATTAAATGTCTCAAATGATAAAAAAAAAGTTGGGAATATGAATAATTTGAAAGATATTGTGAATTGGATTAAGCCTTGTGACGTGTACATCTCTAGCCGTCATGATGTAATGGTCTATGACATATGTGCGCGTCATGACTCACAATGGGTGAGCCGGCTGTACACAGCTTAGGCCTAGCCACAAAGTATAGACTGTTGCGTAATTTTACATCACTAAAACCTCAGGTCCCAACCTGATGGGATCAAAGAAAGATCAGAATAAGTGCTGATGGGATTTCACCTTTTCTAGGCATTAATTGAATCATTGCTAAGACTGTTGTGTCAGATTTTCTGGCACTACAGCATATGCTTATCTGGGTTATATATATATTTTTTTTTCTTCTTTCTTTGCAGTAACAATTTCAACTTATTGGTATATTTTTAGAATTATGGTTTGTTCTATATAGCCAACAAAGGTTTCAGGGCTGTGTTATAATGTTTGTATATAATCATAGGTGCTATTTCTGAGAAGGAGTTAGACAGACGAGTGAGAGAAGGAGGGAGAAGAGGGAGGTGGTTGGATAATCACATAGGGATTAAACCCTCAAGATTAAAATTACCTTGATAAAGTATTAACTTTCAGTAATTGGGCTGTTTTCATGATCCTTTTTTTGCCGTGAATAGGGAGAAGGGGATGTAAACTCTTATGTCTTGTACCATCCAGCATCTTTTTTCTAGCCTGACTACCATGGGAAGCTGTACCCACATCCCTAAGCTTCCTTATACCCATCTGGGTATTCTCCCATGTCTAGTTGGCGTCTCGTCTCACCTTTTCTGCCACCCCCACTTTAAGGTTTGGAAACCATTACGTCCACCTCCCCATCCCCTTCACTTTCCCCAAGGACTCCCCAGCCCCCTTTCCAGTAGGTATGACAGCTTAAATGTACTGTTTTTCTTTTTGTTATGAAACATAAATATTGCTCTCTGAATCATGATAAAGATGTGTTTTATATTGTTACATGTGTTTTATATACTTTTTTCCGTGCTTGAGAGAGAACTTTTTTAGCTTTGATGCTCCACTGTCTGAAAACTATTTGACACCACCCTGACATAAGATAAACATTCTTTGGTGTGTAAAACTTAGCTCATGAAACATAGAACACTAACTTTGCCACACTGAAAGTTAAAAACTCATGGCTGTAGTTAGGGGGGAAAGGAGGGCAGTGTTTAGGGTTTATGTTTTGCAGTATTTTAAAAGGTAGGCCATGTTCACAGACAATGGACATAGGTGCATGCTTTCATACTTCTGGGTTATGTACATATTTGTACATGAATAGCTATGCAAAGCTTGTTTTTTTTAGTGTCTAATATTAGGGTGAAATCCAACAGGCAATGTCTATCCCAAACTAATGAAACACCTGTTGTTTTTTCAGCAGAGACATGGACTAGATACATAAATATAACGGCAACATACACCTCTACTCGCTTCCTTTACCAGATCTTTTAATGAGTGCATCTATGTATTTTTTATTTTTCCAAGAGCTTTTTATTGTACATACTTAGCTTATACTGTTTCTAACAAGGTATGCTTATCATGTTACTAAGGAAAAAAGAGAGGGAATATAGGAAGACAATGATAAAACTAACAGTTGAATAACAAACTACTTTGATCCTAAAATACATAAATGCTGCAAAACAGTAAGGTCACCACAGAACACACTGACAGGCCAAAGTAAATTGACAAAGGAGAGACTGCAGCACAACCAAGGAAAAAGGTTGTTGGATCTTTATTCCAGGAAATTACAACAAATATTTTTGTTGTTCAAATATGAAACCTTCTCTAGTCTTATTTTATTAGATATAAAAAAACTTTCATATTTTATGAGAGGTCCTTAAAATGTACATCTAATATGGGTGGAGTATAAATATGGATTATAAAGGTATGTATGTTATAGTTATATTATAACTTTTGAATAAAAAGAGACCTGGATTTAAAAACCTCTTGTTAATTAAGAGTACCTCATGAAAATGCAGGACTCAAATAAGGCCATGTTAATCCAATGGTGCCAGTAAATCTCATTGTCTACTGTTTTCTTTAGGACATTTGTTTGTAGATGGCTCCACAACTATTCAGCCACCAAAGAGTTAATTAGCAAAACTACATGATTTTCCCTTTCCATGAAAAGGGTAGGTAGATGAGACTGACTCCTTCGTGAGTAAACACTATTAGAGCCATCATTGTGTAAAGATAATAAACAGAAAGACAATGGACATGGCATGTATTCTTGTCATCCAATCAACAGTGAGTTATTTAACAAAATTGTATTATACATAGGCACTGGTAAAATAACTTACAAAATAAAACAATTGGATTTGTTCATTTTCTATATTTTATTGTTTACATCTTCCCAGCAAATTATCAGAGTAAAACCATCCAAAATTACTTCTCTTTTTAAGCAATATTGTATTTGTAATTTATACAAACACATGTATTAGATTTTATTCCAAAATGCATTTCATGTGATTTGATATTCACATGAGTGCAGAATACATTTGTCTTTCAGTCATTAGAAATTTACTTGCTGATTATATATTAGCACATGTAAGATGCCCATGCTCAAGATCAGTGATGTCAACCAAATTGTATATATATATCATTCATATAAGGAAAATAAACATTACTCATATCCCCTAGGTATATCACTAAACCCAAATTTCGTATTTTGCAATATTCTGCCCTCCTGTTCTGTCTTCTTACCATCTTCCTCTTTTTTTCTCTCCTCTTTTCCCATCTTCTCTTATTTTCCTCGTCTTCATACTATTCATGCCCTGCGACAACGTCCGTCATAAGCCTTGTTAACACGTACGTTCGCACGGCAAGACAGCACAATAAGATCACAGTGACTTCTGTAGGTTTTCCCGTTGTCCCCACACACTTCCTCCACTACATCTGGGCAAACTGTATCGCAACGTGCTCCCCGCTGCTCCTCTGTGGAAGATAGGGTTCTTATTATGCACTGCCAGTTAGTACTGAAATTACTGAAATTACCAAGGTTCAGCAATAACTATACGTTTCGTATGCCCTGCAGCGAAAGTGTCGAGTACATACTAATACTTCATGCATGTTCATACTGACGTGATAATAAAAGAGCACACATTTTTTACTCCAAACTAAATGTTGGGATTTCTGAATTTTTTATTCTGCTCCAATGCGGTACTTTTTGTGCTTGGAGTAAAATAACTCTAATTTCTCCTTCAATCGGTATTGGTTACCAATATTAAAATAATTTTTCTCATGACTAAGTAATTTCATCAAATGCCAGTTTAGGGATGGGCAATATAATTTTGAAATAAATTTATTATTTCCTTACTTTGAAAGAAGCAAAATTAAACCAGAGATTTACCAAATGGAGACTACAATCAGCAATAGTCAACATTTTGTATGGGTTAAATCCAAATGACTAGATAACAGATAACATTATTTATGAAAAAAAATCAGCCTGAAGGTAAAATGCCCAATGGAAAAGTCCCACTAATATAAGGATACTTAATAAACACTATTGATTCATTTCACAAGGATATTATACATCAGGCACTTATTTACAAGTAGCAAAGAAGTCTAGAAATGGAATTGCCATCTAATATTTTTCTAGCTGATCCCGCCATATGTGCAGTTAATGACAAGATCAGCTAAGTATCTTATATATATATCCCCTCTGTATATGATATTATATCTGTCTACCTATGTATTCATCATCTATTTCATCTTCGTTTATATCTGTCTACCTACGTATTCATCATCTATTTCATCATCAATTTGTCTAACTACTCATATAGCCACCTATCTATCAATATATCTATTAACATATATTTCCACATATAAATGTACATCCAAGCAACTTCTAAGCGCAGGTCTGAACTCACGGCACTGTCCATCGTAGAGCTTGATCAGACTTCTCTGCGTGCAAGCGGTAGCCTCAAGTTCGCACTGATTACGGTACGTGCGGCCATCGCTGCCACAGACCGGGTTGATGGACGTGTCGCAGGAGAAGTCGCATCTGTTGACCTTTGGATCAGCTGCAAGAAAGGCACTAGTTTTAGCTGTAATATTTGAGAAGAGTTATTGTCATGCAGAATCCTGAGTCTGGGTTGAACTGGCTCATTATATTTCTTTATGTATTGAGAAAAATTCTTTACTGAGGCATGTACAGGACAGCTCAGAGGTAACCCAAAAGACTACAAATTCAAGCCAGAATACACTGAATATCACTTAACCTTACATGAAACCAAACAAATTCAACTTGCAACATGAATAACTACCCATTAAGTAAAGACCTGTAACAGTGTAGGAATGTGCAATGCAAGCCGCGTAAACTCACCACATGGGGCATTGGCGACCTTTCTGACATCAGGGTCTCGGCAGCGGGCAATGTTGTAGAAGCAGGAATTCCTGTAAGTGACGCCGTTGCTCCCACACACGGGGTCGACATCGTCAGGACAGGCAATGCTGCAGTCCTTCTCTGTCGGGTGGGAAAGGGGTATTCGTATTGACTTGGGTTTTGTAAGGTATACTTTTTATATTATTGGAAATGTTTTGGTTGTACAGATATGTCTTTGATCCTGTCATTCATGTAAATCTTTCATTATCATAATTCTTTAACTTCTTATTAGTGGGTAAAACTGTCAGTTTCTTTGGCTCCTCCATACCCTGCATGAGGAAGCACGAGATCATCACCCGTGTATTTTATCAAATGAAATATCAAATGAAATCGCAGTTGATGGAAGGCCACTAGGTCTTGTATCACAGACACAGATACAAGCAAAAAGACAGACGCAGAAACAGTCAGACAGAAACACATATAAAACCGCCACACACATAAGGATCGATACACTAAGACAGACACATTCATGCATGATGACAAGTCATATATGCAAAAGACCCACAAAAGCCAGAAACCGAAACCAAGACCGACACGTCCGCGGCGCCAGCAGGTTCAACTCACGGCAAACCCCGTCATTCTTCTTCTGAATCGTAGGGTCGTGGCAGGAGGCAACCCTCAGCTTGCACTCGTTGGCGTACACCTTGCCGTCGGTGCCACACACGGGTCGGAAGCCAAGCTGACACACATCCCTACAGCGCGGGGTACCGCTATCAGTGTTCCCAACCGACGCGGGTCTGGCGGTAGCAGAGGTGATTGGAACTGGAGCTGGAGCTGGAGCTGGAGCTGAAGCTGGAGCAGGAGCCGAGTTCTGGGGGCGATTTGCGCCGGTGACGAGGGAGAGCACCGACTGGCCGACCTGAGGGACCCTGCTGACTGAACCGGATGTAGGCTGGAGAGAACCGCCGGTGGATGTCGGTCGAGACGTCACGGGGTTTGCAGGTACGGCTGTGGGGCAGACAGACGTAAGATGAATAGGATGAATAGGATTTTCTTTATCATGGAAATACGTCAGGGTGTGGGATCCTGTATCTCCATAGCTATGCATTGTGAATGTATTTGCTCCATGCGGATGCATGCATGTACGTGTCACTTACTGCTTGTATTATAAGAGGTATAAGAAAACATGCATTTAATAAATAATTTACCAAATTTGCCATCATGATGTGCGAAACGAACAATAACTGATATGATAATTAGATACATTCAGTACCTCGATTTCTAAAAAAAAAAAAAATAATTTGAGTGCATGTATACATGCTAGTGCAGTAGCAGAT
>NC_091587.1:8151994-8154494 GCF_042767895.1 Penaeus vannamei | reverse complement strand
ATACAGACACAGGAACATGTAAATACAGACACACACGGGCGGTTAGTTAGAGTTGCGCGAGCCCCGACCCAATGAATAGTAATGCATATGGATATGCATAAATACACAAGTAATTGTATATATTTGCTTCTACATATGCATGTCTATCGGATAGGTAGATATGTAAATGCGTATCTGTAAGACATATTAAGGGGGTATCTGATAGATTATTAATATCAGGTTTCTAAAATAGGATAAAAAATGATGTATTATTATTATTATCTAAAATTGTATCTTATGTACATTTGTATGGTAAAACCGCTATCTATAAAAGAAATTATATCCAATAGTAAATTATCTAAAATGTTTTTTTTTCTCTTTATCTCTTTTCTCATCTCTCTATCTATCTAGTTATCTATCTTGTTATCTATCTATCTCTCACTTTCCCCTCATTCTTCCTCCCTCCCTCCTTTCATCTGTCGCTCTCTCTCTCTCTCTCCCTCCCTCCCCCTCCTAACCACGTGACCTGTCCCCCTTTTAGGAAAAGATCAGCTTGTGGTATGTAGGTCAGTGGACGTCCCTATCTTTATCTATCTTTATCTTTTATCGTGTTTGTCATCGGCAGAACCCTCTCTGCGGACCCATTGTGACAGATCTTCGAAATTATGTTTAAATGTCTTCATTATCAGGTGGATTATCAGGTCGGGAGTTCTCACCTCTTTCTCCGATTTACTTGTGTCTTTGGGAAGTTTTTTGTTTCTGGCTTCATCTTGTGTTGCGTTCGAGTTTGAAAGGTAATCGATCTTTTTTCTTTCTTGGTTTATCATTATTGTTATTATTATCATTATTGTCATTATCGTCATTGTTATTATTATTACTGTTATTGTTATCATTAGTATCATTATTATCATTGTTATTATCATTATCTTTATTTTGATTATTGTTATTGATATCACTATTATCTCTGTTGTAATTATTATCATTACCACATATTGTAATTATCACTGACATTATAATGATTATTATCATTACTATTATTATCAATATTATTGTCATTGTTACCATTAGTATTATCATCATTATTGCAATCATCATTACCATGGTTCTTATTATCACCGTTAGTATCATCATGACTTATTATCATCAACTTTTTTATCATTATCGTCATATTCATCATAATGCTTATTTTCATCATTGGTACCATAATTATCATAATTATTATAATCAATGTCTTTATTATTCTTGACAGATGTAGGTCCGTATCCCAGTCTAACTAATTTTGTTCCTTTTCTTTTCGTGTTTCTGATGTATTTCACTTTTTGATTTCCGTCACATGTTATATTATGTTTCCTTAAACTTCGTTTTTCTTTCTTTACTTCTCAATTTTTCTCTTTAGTGTTTTCTTTCTCCCTTTGTCTTCTCCTCTTGTTGACACTCAGTTTTATTTTATTCCTAAGCATTCTTGTTTGGTTTATTTATTCATATATTTTATCTAGGTATGTATGAATTTTAATACTTATTGTTTCGTTTTTATTTACATTATCGAAGGCGAAGTAAGGAGGGGAAGATTATATGTATATGTGTTAAGTCTTGAAAAAAAAGTCGTTTAAGAAGAGCTTTGGTCGTAGCTATACTGTGGTTGTGTGTATTTCCGGGAATCGTTTTATATCGTAACTACGTGAATAATTTCTCTCTCTCTCTCGCTTGATCTTTCTCTTTCTCTATCTCTTTCCCTCGTTCTCTCTCTCTCTCTCTCTCTCTCTCTCTCTCTCTCTCTCTCTCTCTCTCTCTCTCTCTCTCCTCTCTCTCTCTCTCTCTCTCTCTCTCTCTCTCTCTCTCTCTCTCTCTCTCTCTCTCTCTCTCTCTCTCTCTCTCTCTCTCTCTCTCTCCCGATCAATCTATCTGCATTTCCGTCGACACATATTCTCATTTTTCACACTTGTTGCTGTCTCCATTTGCGTCTCCCCCCCCCCACGCACCTTCACACAGCCACACTTCCCTTCCATATATTTCACGTCCTCCCCCCCCCCCCCTCCCCCCCCCCCCCACTAGCCCCCACTCCTTACCCATACCTTACCCACACTCCTCCCTTCCTTACCCACAACCTCCCACAGCTCCCTAAATCCATCCTCCCTCCCTCCCTCCCCCACACTCCCTCATATCCTACTTCACTTTTCCTTACCTACTCAGCTTCCCCTCCCTACTCCCCTACACGTCCTCATACCTCTCCCACACCCTCATCCAAACCCCATACCAACTCCCCCTCAATAACCGCGCCCCTACTCCAGCTACCAACTCCACCCTCCCCCTCCTTACCTAGACAACTATACTCCTCTCCCTTCCCTGCACACCCTCTTCCTCACTCTCACTCTCTCCCTCTCCCATCCTCACACAAGCACCCTTCACCCCCCCCAAGCCAATCTACACCCTCGCTACCATCTCCACCCACACTTACCCCCACCCCCCTCACCTCACCCCCTCCCATCTACCAACTCCACCCTCCCATCCCCGCCCCCCACAC
>NC_091587.1:8139494-8141994 GCF_042767895.1 Penaeus vannamei | reverse complement strand
TATGTATGCACACACACACACACACACACACACACACACATATATATATATATATATATATATATATATATATATATATATATACATATTTACATACAAATAAATATATATATGTATGCATACATATACATGGAGAGAGAGAGAGAAAGAGATTTGCAAATATGCATAGGCATGCACAATATTGTATGAATGAATAAAAAGTATAGATGTATATATATACACACACATATATATGTATGTGTGTGTATGCAAATATGTATGTTATATACTGAAAAGTAGAGAACAGCCCGACCGAATTCGGTTTTCGGAACCCGCTGACCACTGTATTTATTCTCGTAACATTTTAGAAATACAAGCAACCCTTCCTTGGCGAACCAGAACCTCCTCTCCCTTTCCAATTTTCCACAACTCATTCACGAAGTCAAAAATTAACCCGAAAAAGGAAACGTTCTCCTAATTGGGTGCGAATAATTGTCTCGTTACATTCGGGCCGAGAAGGGTTGAGAACCCCCTGCGGTGACGTCAGAGGCTCAGTTACAGTTGTGAAGTGGTGGTGAGCGTACACGCGCGCCTCGTTGCTGGACCCATGACTGTTCTCTTCAGCTGTAACCCATACGAGACGAAGTCAAGGGACATTTTTGAAATTCTGTTGTAAAGGATATTTATTCCGAGGGCGTGGAGGTTGTGTTACTGAAGAGTGTCAAGCCGTTTTTCTTCTGTATTTTTGGTTTTGAAAAATATGCTGATTCCTCGTGGACCGAAAACAGGTATGTTATTTACATATATTTGTTTGTTTTCTTTATGTTCAAATGTATGTAAGTATATTATCATAAGTATTATTTTAGAATATGTAACACCTTTCTGTAGACAGTTGAAGCTTCTTGTAGCGATAAAGGTTAAAATACATCCAAGCAGGATAGTTATTCGCAGTGATAAAGAATAAATAATCTTCATGGTGAACATAAAGAACACGTTGGTATAAAACAAACTGCTGAAGATATAGGTTAAGCTCACAATGACACCAAAGTCGGCGAAGTGACATCAAGCCATGCTGTGGCCTCCGGGCTTGGAGCTCACGCCATGGTCAACTAACTTCTACCGTCTGTATACTGTATATTGTGACTGAATAGAACGTATAAATGCTGCATATTGTGAAAGATTAGAGCGTACAAATGCTGTATATTGTGAAAGGATAGAGCGTATAAATGCTGTATATTGTGACAGAATAGACGTACAAATGCTGTATATTGTGAAAGGATAGAGCGTATAAATGCTGTATATTGTGACTGAATATAACGTATAAATGCTGTATATTGTGACAGAATAGAGCGTACAAATGCTGTATATTGTGAAAGGATAGAGCGTATAAATGTTGTATATTGCGACTGAATATAACGTATAAATGCTGCATATTGTGACAGAATAGTCGTATAAATGCTGTATATTGTGAAAGGATAGAGCGTAGAAATGTCCCAGGTAATTCATCATCATCAAGTCATGAACTTTTGCAAAATCTTACCTAGCTAGAATATGCAAGGCGGATGTTTGCTGGCCTTTGCCGCGCCGCCAAAAGGAGAGGACACATCGTTGCTGTATGTAGGCCTATGCTGGGTAGTCTTCCAGGTTTTTAACTGTTCTTTTATTCCCTCTTTTAAAGTAAGATCTAATTTACTCTCGTCTCTTAGTGACCATTATCTGGTATTTTTCATGGATCGGCGATGAGAGATCATCTTGATAACTATCCAATTTCGTTCTGCTTCTCATACAGTGTTGAAGTTGATGAATTATCGGGCGAGACGTTGGTTGCATGATGAGGCAAAATCCCTGTTTTATTTAATCTTATAGAAATGGTCGAAATATAAGATTGTCGGGTGATAAGTAAGGTTTGCCGTATTTTCATCCCAGTCGGTGAAATCCACTAATCGTGAAATGGTTTTTGATTAATTAATTTTCACTATTTTTGTCTTTAGGGAAAATTTAAAAGACTTCCCCCCCCCCCTCGTTTAAATAATATCGTTTTCCTGTGATATATGGAGGGAGAAGATGAATCCAGATTGAAATTGGGCTGTTGTACTGCAAATTGTGTTTCATTTACTCGCTAACTATTGAACTGACTTGAACACCACGATTTATGGACTTAAATACCCTTTCTCTTTTTCCAACGAAAGAACCACCTCTTACATTTTTTATTCGCTTGTTTCTGTACATTCTCTTGTTTTACACTTTCTCATAGGCTTCCGTGTTCTTTCTTTTATTGTTTCATCTTCATTTTATGGTTTTAGATTCAAGGAATATATATTTTCTGCTTGATTTTGAGATTTGACTTTCGTTTCTGCCGTCTGCTTTTCGATGAGTTCATGATGCGTTCTTAATCTTTTATGTTGATTGCATAAACTGAAAATAATACCTTAGATATTAGTGGATATTTAAGTAATGATTGTATAGAGATATAGGTAGATATATGTATATAGGTAGATGTATATTCATTTTATTATCATTA
>NC_091587.1:8106994-8129494 GCF_042767895.1 Penaeus vannamei | reverse complement strand
TGAAAGATGACCTGGAAGGATAAAGAGTACATATCTGGGGTTACTTCAAGTGTTGGATGAGTGGCGGAACGAGGAGAGGTTGAGGAGGAACAAAGGAAGATTTCTTTTGGAGTTTGCATGAGTCGCGGGGGAGTTGGGAGAGAGGAGGGAGAGAGAGGGGAGATGGGAGTTGGGAGAGAGAGAGGGGAATGAGGAGTTGGGTGTGGGTGAGAGAGAGGGTGGGAGTTGGGAGAGAGAGAGAGAGAGAGAGGGAGTTGGGAAAGGGGAGAGAGAGAGGGGGAAGTTGGGAAAGGGAGAGAGGGGGTGGGAGGAAGGGAGAGAAGAGGGGAGTTGGGGGAGAGGAGAGAGAAGGGGGAGTAGGGAGTGGGTGAGAGAGAGGGAGTTGGGAGCGGTGTGGGAGAGAGGGGGAGTTGGGAGTGGAGAGAGAGAGAGAGAACAGAGAGTTGGGAGAGAGCGAGGGAGGGAGGTGTGGGGGAGTTGGGAGAGTGGAGAGAGAGAGAGGGGGAGTTGGGAGGAGGAGAGAGAGAGGGGGGAGTTGGGGGAGGGAGAGAGAGAGGGGAGTTGGGAGAGGGAGAGGGAGGGAAATTGGGAGATGGAGAGGGAGAGGGGGGGGAGTTGGGAGTGGGAGAGAGAGAGGGGGGAGTTGGGAGAGGGAGAGAGAGGAGAGAGTTGGGAGTGGGAGAGAGAGAGAGGGGAGTTGGGAGTAGGAGAGGAAGAGAGGGTTGGGAGTGGGAAGAGGAGGGGAGTTGGAGGGAGAGAGGGGAGTTGGGAGGAGAGGAGAGAGAGTGTGGGGGAGTTGGGAGAGGGAGAGAGAGGGGAGGAGAGTTGGGAGTGGGAGAGAAAGAGAGGGGAGTTGGGAGAGAGAGAGAGTGTGTGGGGGGAGTTGGGAGAGGGAGAGAGAGAGAGGGGGGAGTTGGGAGAGAGGGAGAGAGAGAGGGGACGGGAGAGAGAGAAGGGGAGTTGGGAGAGAGAGAGAGGAGGGGGAGTTAGGAGTGGGAGAGGGAGAGAGAGAGACGGGGGGAGTTGGGAGAGAGAGAGAAAGACGGGGAGTTGGGAGTGAGAGAGAGGGGGGGGGGGAGTTAGGGAGTGGGAGAGAGAGAGAGGGGAGTTGGGAGAGGGAGAGAGAGACGGGGGGAGTTGGGAGTGGGAAGAGAGAGGGGAGTTGGGAGTTAGGAGTGGGAAAGGGAGAGTTGGGAGACGGAGAGAGGGGGGAGTTGGGGGGAGTTAGGGAGTTGGGAGAGAGAGGAGAGAGACGGGGTGTTGGGAGAGGTGAGAGAGAGGGGGGGGGGGGAGTTGGGGAGAGGTGAGAGAGAGTGGGAGTTGGATGTGGGTGAGAGAGAGTTGGATGTGGGTGGCAAGAGAAGAGAGGAGGTAGGGTGTGGGTGAAGAGAAGGAGGAGTTGGGAGAGGGAGAGAGAGAGAGAGAGAGGGAGTTGAGAGTGGGAGAGAAGAGGAGAAGTTGGGAGTCTGAGAGAGAGAAAGGGAGTTGGAGTGTGGGTGAGAGAGAGAAGGGGGGGGGGGTTGGAGAAGTTGTGGAGTCTGAGAGAGAGGGGGAGTAGGTGTGAGAGGGAGAGAGAAGGGGAGTAGGGAGGGAGAGAGAGGGGGAGTAGGGAATTGTGGAGAGAGAGTGGGGGAGATGGGGAGGGAGAGGAGGGGAGAGGGAGGTGGTGATGCGGATAGAGAAGTTTAACGAAAGCGAGAGTGGAGTGGAAGGGGAGTAGAGAGGGGTTCATTTGAGTAGCATAGAATAAAGCAGAGTGGAGGGGGATGCAGGAGACTCGGTAAGAATGGAGTAGAAGCGGAGTGGAATGGGAATGGAGCTCAAGTGGAGGGGATAAGACAGGGGCTGAGTGGAGTAGGAAAGGGAGTTGGGTTTCTGTTCAGTTGGGTGAGGTGGCGTAGGAGAGGAAATGCAGTAGAGTATGGTAGAGGCATAGGGAGTGGCATAGAGCAGAGGCTGGGTGGAGTGGAATGGAATAGAGTGTAGATGAGTGGAGTGGAATAGAATAGAGTGTAGTTGAGTGGAGTGGAATAGGATGGAGTAGAGTGGAACAAAGTGGATTAGCGTAAAGCTGAGTGGAGTGGAATAGAGTAGAGTTGAGAATTAAGTGGAGTGGAGTGGAGTGGAACAAAGTGGATTAAAGTTGAGGTTTTGTAGAGTGGAATAGTGTAGAATTAAGTGGAGTGGAATGGAGCAGAGGAGATTATAGTAACGCTGTGAGTCGAGTGGAGTAGAGTAAAGCTTAGTTAAGTGGAGTAAAGCGGAGCGGTGGAGTAGAGCTTAGTGGAGTGGAGTAGAGCGTAGGAGTGGATTGGAATAGAGCGTAGGAGTGGAGTAGAGTTAGAGCGGAGTGGATTGGAGTAGAGTGGAGCGGAGTGGATTGGAGTAGAGTGGAGCGGAGTGGATTGGAGTAGAGTGGAGCGGAGTGGATTGGAGTAGAGTGGAGCGGAGTGGATTGGAGTAGAGTGGAGCGGAGTGGATTGGAGTAGAGTGGAGCGGAGTGGATTGGAGTAGAGTGGAGCGGAGTGGATTGGAGTAGAGTGGAGCGGAGTGGATTGGAGTAGAGTGGAGCGGAGTGGATTGGGGTAGAGCGGAGTGGATAGGAGTGGGGCGGAACGGAGTGGATTGTAGTGGAGTAGAGCGGAACGGAGCGGAGTGGAGTGGAGTGGAGTGTGCGCGGGAGGTAGCACCTTTCTCCCGCGGTAATGTTACGTCTCATGCAGCGTCTCGGATTTCCCGCCATACTGAGGGGCCGAACTCGCGCTCTCGACGGCGGGGAGCGGGCGGGCGGGCGGGCGGGCGGGATGCTGCGCTTTCGATCCTCGATCCTCCACTTTTCTTCTCGTTTGTTATTATTATTATTATTTATTTATTATTAATTATTATAAGTAGTGATGGATAATAATAATAATTATTATTATTATAATATTTATAAGCGTTGGTATATTTTCTCTTTTGTTTTCTTCTTTATGTTCTTTCTCTTTTCTGTTTTCCTGGTTTTTTGTTTTGTATATATTTTGTTTTTTCTTTCCTTTTTCTTTTTCTTTCTTTTTTGTTTTTTTATTTCTCTTCTCTTCTTCTCTTTTCTCTCTTCACTTTCTTCTAGCTTTCTCTCTCTTCTCTCATCTCTCTCATCTCTCTCATCTCTCTCATCTCTCTCTCTCTCTCTCTCTCTCTCTCTCTCTCTCTCTCTCTCTCTCTCTCTCTCTCTCTCTCTCTCTCTCTCTCTCTCTCTCTCTCTCTCTCTTTCTCCCTCTCTCCCTCTCTCCCTCTCTCTCTCTCTCTCTCTCTCTCTCTCTCTCTCTCTCTCTCTCTCTCTCTCTCTCTCTCTCTCTCTCTCTCTCTCTCTCTCTCTCTCTCCTTCCTCCTTCCCCCTTTCCTTCCTCTGATCCCTCCTTGCCCTCTCTCTCTCTCCATCTCATCACCCTCCTTCTCCCTCCATCCCTTCCTTCCCTTCCTTCTCCCCATCCTTCCTCCATCCTTCTCCCCTTCCTCCATCCTTCTCCCCCTCCTCCATCCCTATTCTCACTCACTCTCTCCCTCCCTCCTTCCCCCTCCCTCTCTTCCTCATATGTTCGTCACCCAGTACTCCAGTCATGCAGAGCGCCAAGCTTCAGACAGGAGACTCGCCCTTATACCACGGGGAAGGAGAGGCGTAAATTGCAAATCACCGGCTCTTCTCCTCCTCCTTCCTCCCCCCCCCCCCTAAGGAAGAGTGAGTCGGTAGTGCTGAAAATTTCTGAGGAAAATTTGTTGTCACTGAAGAGTTTGGATTTTTTTTGTTTATTTGTTTGTCTTATTCTTTTCATTCTGCATGAAAGTCAAGTTTTTTTTGTCTTTGTCATTTTGTACCCGTGCTTGTTTCTGTCATAAAGTTATTCAAAGACACTCTCTCTCTCTCTCTCTCTCTCTCTCTCTCTCTCTCTCTCTCTCTCTCTCTCTCTCTCTCTCTCTCTCTCTCTCTCTCTCTCCCTTATCAGCAAATTCGTAGTTATTTATTTACCCCTTATTTCATATTTATCCGTTTCTCTCCCATTCCACGTGCAAACCCAATTTGAGATTTATTATTATTTCGGATTTTCTCAATTCTTTCTTCTTTCTTTCGTCGACATTCAGTGGTCAAAGAAGAGGAGGAAAATTGTGATTCAGTCGAAGGCGACGAAGAAGAAATAGAACAGGAAGAAAGAATTGGAGCGAAAGCGAAGAACAGACCTATGAATAAGTATATAAAAAAGGTAGATAAAAGAAAGGGAGGAATAATGATCAGAGTGAAGATAACGAAATAGAAGCCAATATATAAAAAAAAACTCTGGCAGTTAAGTAGAAGCCATTATAATAAAGAATGAAACAAAATCAAGATATGTTGCAATTAAAAAGACGCCATTGAAAAAAAAATAATAATAAAAAAAAATAAAAATAAAATCCAAATCTTTGGCCATTAACTCGAGGGCTATTTCTCGGCGCGGGCGTGTGGGTAACTTCAATGCGGGCGTAAAGGGTGAGCCAAAAACCGCCCGGTTGTGACGAGCTCGAGGCGGCGTGTGAAAGGGGCTGGGGTGGAGGGCGAGGGAGATGGGGGTGGATGGAGCTGGGGGCATGATGTGGGGGTAGATAGAGCTGGGGGCGAGGGGGATGGGGGTGGATGAGGCTGGGGGCGAGAGGGATGGGGGTGGATGGGGCTGGGGGCGTGATGTAGGGGTAGATGGGGCTGGGGGTGAGAGGGATGGGGCTAGGGGGCGAGGGGGATGGGGGGTGGATGGGGCTGTGGGGCGAGGGGGATGGGGGTGGATGGGGCTGGGGGCGAAAGGGATGGGGTAGATGGGGCTGGGGGCGTGATGTGGGGGTAGATGGGGCTGGGAGTGAGGGGATGGGGTGGAGAGGGCTAGGGGCGTGATGTGGGGGTGGATGGGGCTGGGGGCGAGTGGAATGGGAAAGGAGAGGGCTAGGGGCGTGATATGGGCGTGGTGGGTCTGGGGGGCGAGGGGAATGGGAGTTGATGGGGCTGGGGGCGAGAGGGATGGGGTGGATGGGGCTGGGGGCGAGAGGGATGGGGGTGGATGGGGCTAGTGTTAATAGGGATGGGGTGGAGAGGGCTAGGGGCTAGATATGGGGCTGGTGGAGCTGGGGATGAGAGGGATAGGGGTGGAGAGGGGTACGAGCGAGATATGGAGGTAGATGGGGATGGGGGGGGGCGAAAGGTTTGGGGTGGATGAGGCTAGTGTTGATGAAAATGAGCTAGGGGCGAGAGGAAGAGGAAAGAAAATAGGATTAAGAAATTAAAGGAAACGCATGGATAGACAGTGGCAGATCAAGACAGGGATAAAATTATAAGAGCAAACAGATAGAAAAATCGAAGAGGGAGAAAGAGAGACGCGAGATAAAGAGGACGGCAAAAAAAAAACGAAGAATGAAAAATAGGACGAATGACAAAGAGAGAGAGGAAGGAACAGAGACTGGTGTATGTGTGTTATTTCCTGTTCTTCTAACCCGTTGTTTTGATTCCGGTTTGTTCATGATGACCCCCTTACTTTTAGTGCGTGTGTGTGTGTGTGTCTGTCTGTCTGTCTGATAGAGAGAGGCAGAGAGAGGAAACGTGTTTGTATATCTGCGTGTGCGTGCATGCTTCTGTGAGTGTATGTCTGCGTCTGTGTGCTTCTGTTTGCTTGTTTATTTTAGCGTTACGTTCTCCTCCTTCCTGTCACTTACGTTCGCGTTTCCATGCTTCCGCTCTCTGCAGCTCTTCCTTCCCCCCCCCTCTGTAATTATACCTTTTCTCCGTTATTCCCTTCGCTGCCTGTTAACAGTAAGCGTCCCGTTGCGGTTCCCGTTTAGTGCGTAACTGAGGTATTGCTAAGATGGGTGGGGGTGGGGGGGTGGGGGTGGGGGAGGGGGGTGGTTCTGCCGCCATTGCGAGTCCTGCAATCGTGGCCGGGGATTTTTGCCTTTCGCTGTTTCTTTTTTCTGCCTTTTATTTCTTGTCTTTCTTTCTGCCTTTTCTTCATTTCTCTCTGCCTTTCTCTCTCCGTCTGTCTGTTATGTTTTATTCATTTTCTTTGACTTCTTTATTTGGCTTTTTGTATTTTCGTATTTTTTTCCTATTATTATCCGTATTTATGAACAGGTCATTATTTATTAATTTATTATTATTATTATTATTATTATTATTAGTAGTAGTAGTAGTAGTAGTAGTAGTAGTAGTAGTAGTAGTAGTATTTATGAACAGATGAGAGGAATAATAAGAGGAAACGAAAAAAAAACGAAGAAAAAGATGAATATAGAAATGAAAGAAAATGGAGAAAGCATGACAGACAGACGCATCGATAGATCTTACGCTATTCAGAAAAAAGAGGAAACGAAAAAAAGGAACAAAGAAATAAAAGATAAATGGAGAAATGAAAGAAAATTGATAAAGCATGCGGCACAGGTAAACGCATCGATAAAAAAAATACTATGATAGGATACGAGACGAAATCAGTGTGTTTGTCTCTCTCTTTCACTTTCACTCTCGTCCTCCCTCTTTCTCTCTCTCTCTCTCTCTCTCTCTCTCTCTCTCTCTCTCTCTCTCTCTCTCTCTCTCTCTCTCTCTCTCTCTCTCTCTCTCTTTGTTTCAACTGTCTGTTACCACGGCGTAGGGTAACGCGTGTATGTGGAGTGGAGAGATGGAGGGAGAAAGAGAGAGAGGGAAGGAGAAAGGGAGGTCCCTGAGGGAGGGAGTGAGGGAAGGAGAAAGGGAGGTCCCTGAGGGAGGGAGTGAGGGAAGGAAGGAGAAAAGGAGCGGGAGAGAGAGAGAAGGAGGGAGGGAGTGAAGGAAGGAGAAAGGGAGGGAGAGAGAGCGAGAGGGGAGAGAAAGAGGAAGAGAAATAAGAGAAAGAAATAGAAAGCAAACGAGAAAGAAATAGAAAGAGAGAAAGAAAGTTAAAGAAAGAGGAAGAAAAAGAAAGGAAGAGAGAGAGAGAGAGAGAGAGAGAGAGAGGCATGTACGTATATGTACATTATGTGGATATGTATATGTATTCATATCCAGGCGTTAATCGCATGTCTTTGTGTTATGCATTCGTGTTTGTGTGTGTATTTGTCCACACCTATTTATAGGTTTGTTTATCCATTAATCTTTTACTTTTTTACTCGTATCATGTTTCTTACACCTTTTTGTTTTTTGTCTGATATTTTTCATTTATCTTTTTTGTGTTTGTGTGGTTTAGACACTTTATTTTTAATTTTTGTATTATTCTTTTCTTTGTATTTTCTAATTCATACTATAATATAGTTATGCGGTTTTATTTGAAATTAGATTAATTCAGATTATTTGAGTATATTGTTTTGCTGGAAGGTATTTTCTGCCTCTAGCTGCATTAGGAATATGTTTTTTTATTGCAAGGAGAAAGGCATTGATAGTAATTGTAATAATGATAATAATGATTGTAATGAAAAGGAGGAGGAAGAATAAGAAGAGAAGTAGGAAGGAAAGAAGGAGATGAGGAGGAGGGGAGGAAGGTGAAGAAGTAGCAGAAGCAGCAGCAAAAGAAGAGGAGGAAGAATAAGATAAAGAAGAAGGGAAGAGGAAAGAAATGAAGAGGTCGGAGGAGAAAGACGCGGAAGAAGAAGAAAAAAGAAGACGAAGGAAAAGCGAAGATGTTGAAAAATAATAAATCTGCGAACCCCATGACACTCAAGTGAAAGCCCCCACGCACCCCCCCACTGGCCATCACCCCCCTCTCGCCATCACTTTCGCTTTCACACTTCATTTATTCCGGAGCGAAGGAGGCAGCGGCAGTAACTCGGTTAGGGGAGGTGGGAACAGGGTAGGATGTGGATGGGATGGGGGGGGGTGGGGGTGGGGTGGGCAAGGAGGGATAGAAGGTTGTGGTAGGATGTGGGGGGGATGGGCAGGGAGGGAGGTAAGGATGTGGTAGGATGTGGGGGGGATGGGGGTGGGGTTGGGCAGGGAGGGAGGGAAGGATGTGGCGGGGATGGGGGTTGGGTTGGGCAGGGAGGGAGGGAAGGATGTGGTAGGGTGTGGCGGGGATGGGGGTGGGGTTGGGCAGGAGGGGGAAGGACGTGGCAGGATGTGGCGGGGATGGGGTGGGGTTGGGCAGGGAGGGAGGGAAGGATGTGGTGGGGATGGGGGTGGGGTGGGCAGAGAGGGAGGGAAGGATGTGGTGGGGATGGGGGTGGGGTGGGCAGGGTGGGAGGGGAAGGATGTGGCGGGGACGGGGGTGGGGTTGGCAGGCAGGGAGGGAGGGAAGGATGTGGTAGGATGTGGCGGGGATGGGGTGGGGTTAGGGAGGGAAGGGAAGGATGTGGCGGGGATATGGGTGGGGTTAGGCAGGTAGGGAGGGAGGGAGGGGAAGGATGGAGCAAGGTGTGGTAGGATATGTGAGTAGGATTGAGCAGGAAGGGGTAGAATGGGATAAGGATGTGGTAGGGTGAGGCCGCAAAGGTTTGGGCATAGGAGACATGGCAGGATGCAGAAGGTTGTAGTAGGAAGTAGAAAGGTGTGGTAGGATGTGGTAGGTTGTAGCAAGATACAGTTAGGTGTGATAGGATGCTGCATGATGTTGTAGGATGTAGCAGTATACGGCAGGATGCAGAAGGATGTAGCAAGATGTGGTAGATGTGGCTGGATGAGATATAGGATATGGTTGCAGAAGGACGTACTAGGAAATATGTTGTATATGTTGCAAGACGCGGTAGGATGCGACCGAATAGAGCATAGGATACTCGAGCAGGGATATGGACAGATTAAAACGAAGATAAACCCGAGTAGATGGTTGTGACTCCAGGAAGGGGGGGGGGGGAGGGAGGGAAGGATAAGGGACAGGAGGGCAAAGAGGGGGGTGGGTAGGGAGGGAAGGAGAAAGGATAGGAGGCAAAGGAGGGAAGGGGTAGGGACAGGGAGGCAAAGGGGGGGGTAGGGAGGGAAGGAGAAAGGATAGGGAGGCAAAGGAGGGAAGGGTAGGGACAGGGAGGCAAAAGGAGGGGTAGGAGGGAGGGATAAGGGACAGGGAGGCAAGGGGGGTGTAGGGAGGAGGAGGATAAGGGACAGGGAGGCAAAAGGGGGGTAGGGAGGGAGGGAAAGGGACAGGGAGGCAAAAGGGGGGTAGGGAGGGAGGGATAGGGACAGGGAGGCAAAAGGGGGTTAGGGAGGGAGGGATAAGGGACAGGAGGCAAAGGGGGTAGGGAGGGATGGATAAGGGACAGGGAGGCAAGGGGGGTAGGGAGGGATGGATATGGACAGGGAGGCAAGGGGGGTAGGGAGGGAAGGAGAAGGGACAGAGAGGCAAGGGGAGGGAGGGGGAGGGAGGGAAGGAGAAAGGACACGGAGCTGAAGCTTTTCCGTCTTGTCTTTTGCGGTCTTGTGGTGAGAGCTTAGTAGGAGGGAGAGAGGGAGAGGGGGAAAAGGGAGGAAAGAGAGAGGGTGGAATGGGGAGGAGAGGAGGGAAAAAGGAGGAGAGAGGGAGGGAGGAAAGAAGGAAAGGGATTGGAAAGAGAGAGGGAGGAAGGGAGGCAGGGAGACTTGGAGTGGAAGGAGAGGGGAACAAGGAAGGAAATGAGGGGGAAGGAGAGGGAAGAAAGGAGTGGGGGAGGAGAAAAGGAAGAAGAAAAAGAGAGAGACAGAGAGAGAAAGAAAGGGATAGATGGGTACGAGTAGAGTGAGAGTGGAACGTACAAGCTGAGGATGGCAGGCGAAAGGATAAGGAATGAAAGACACACACACACACACACACACACACACACACACACACACACACACACACACACACACACACACACACACACACGCACACACACATACATACACACATACATACACACATACATACACAAACAAACACACACAAACACACACACACACGCAAACACACACACACACACACACACACACACACACACACACACACACACACACACACACACACACACACACACACACACACACACACACACACAGACTGACAGACAGACACAAGCAGAAATATAAATAAAAAAAGAAAGTCCAACCAAGAACGCAGCACCGAGTTTCGTCACGTGACTGAGACGCAGTGAAATTGAGGGTGTGTGGAAAGTACAAGAAGAAGACGGCGAGAGGATAAGGAATAAAAGGGAGACATACAGACGGACAGAGACAAACAGACAGACAGACACAAATAAAAATATAAACAAAAAAACAAAGAAAAGAGAAAGAAGCACCGCATTATGTCACGTGACTGTGACGCAGTGAAATTGAGGGTGTGTGGAAAGTACAAGATGACGGCAGGCGAGAGGATAAGGAATAAAAGAGAGACATACAGACAGACAGAGACAAACAGACAGAAGCAGAAAAAAAAAACAAAGAGAGAGAAGCACCGCCTTACGTCACGTGACTGAGACGCAATGAAATTGAGGGGGTAATTGCAGGCGGCCGTCCTTTTGTAACCAGGAAGGGCAGGCCGTTCGCTCATGACAGGCCGTTCGTCCGTGACAGGCCGTTCATGACAGGCCGTTCATGACACCGCAGCTGGCGCTTGTCGGAGGCTTGGATCACGCGATCGTTCCTTTGGGTTTTTGTGTGTTTGTGCGTGTGTTTTGTGCTTTTTTTGTCGATTGTTTGGTTTGTTTGTTCTGGCTGTTTTTTGTTTTGTGTTTTAATTTTTTGGTTTACATCTCTTTTGCGTCCATAATCATCATCTTTCTTTTTCTTCTTTTGTATGAATTTCCCCTTTTTTTGTTTTATTTATTCTTTCGTCTAACCCCCTTTTTCCTCCCTCTTCTTTCCACCCCCGTCTTTCTCTCTCTCTCCATTTCTTCCTCCACTTCCTCCCCCCACTGCACAGTATCTCCTCTTTCTCCCTCCACCTTCTCTCCATCTTCCCGCTCCCTCCACCTTCCTCTCCTCTACCTTCCCTCCACCTCCCGCTCCCTTCATCTTCCTTCCACCTCGTGCTCCCTCCGCCTTCTCTCCACTTTCCCTCCACCTTCACTCCCGCTCCTTCCCTTTCCTACTCCCTCCACCTCCCGCTCCTTCCACTTTCCCTCTGCCTCCCCCTCCTTCCACCCCTTTCCCCTCCACCTCCCCTCCTTCCACTTTCCCTCCACCTCCCCCCTCCTTCCACTTTCCCTCCACCTCCCCTTCCTTCCACTTTCCCTCCACCTCCCCCTCCTTCCACTTTCCCTCCACCTCCCCCTCCTTCCACTTTCCCTCCACCTCCCCCTCCTTCCACTTTCCCTCCACCTCCCCTCCTTCCACTTTGCCTCCACCTCCCCCTCCTTCCACTTTCCCTCCACCTCCCCTTCCTTCCACTTTTCCCTCCACCTCCCCTCCTTCCACTTTCCCTCCACCTCCCCTCCTTCCACTTTCCCTCCACCTCCCCCTCCTTCCACTTTCCCTCCACCTCCCCCTCCTTCTACTTTCCCTCCACCTCCCCCTCGTATGTGCTACCTTCCCGACCTTCAACAGTTAACTATCGCCTTAAGAGCACTTTGCACTTGCAGCTGTGACGAAAGAGGCAGTGTGAGTCAGCTGTTTCCCTTTTTTGCACTGGAACTTTGCAATTGCGATTATGAAGCAACTTGATACGCTTGTAGAATATTTGCGGAAACAACGTTAACCGCCGTCGTAAGCTTGGGTGGGTTGTCGTTGTAATTTGCTGGTGTTATTATAGTGATTGTCGTTGTTATTGTTAATATGGTATGTTGTCGTTCTTGTTATTATGGTTGTTGTCGTTCTTGTTATTGTTAATATGGTTATTGTCTTTGTTATGGAGGCTGCTATTGCTATCATTTATCGTTACATGATATCATAAATTTTGTGATGATAAATGTATTAATGATGATATTGATATCAATAGTATGTTTTTTCTGTTATTGATTTTATTATTCTTGTTATCATCATCATCATCACCCTTTAGTATTAGTATTCTGATGGGATTAATGGTAATGATGATAAAGATAATGATAATAATTTAGAAAAATTCATGTTGAATGTATTGTTATTATTGTTGTTAGTGGTAGTAGTAGTAGTAGTAGTAGTAGTAACGATAGTGATCAGTAATTCTAAAAGTATTATCATTAGGATTATAGTTAAAAACTCTAATATAACTGACAAGAGAAGATTTATTAATTATTTACCCTAGTTGTGATCTTAACATTAGGGCCGCCAGTTTCTCTACAAGTCGTGGGTTTTACCACTAAAACTTGCAATTCCTGTAGCTCTTATTGCAATAACTATAATAGAATTCTACAACTACAACAACTATTATTGCAACTACAAGTAGCCCACTGCAGCTCTTGCTACAAGCACCACGGCTTCTGGTGCTAGTACGACTGCAGCTCCTACTACGACTGGAGTTAATGGTACTACTACGGGTCCTACTGCGATTTAGTACGGCTTGTTGCGAAATGCTATGACTTATTACGACTTAGTTTGATGTACAATGACTTACTACGACTTAGTACAACTTAGTACGACTTAATTTAGTACTGCTATAACTTAGTACGACTTAATACGACTTACAACAGCTTTTGCTACGACTTATACGACAATCTTTACTACTACTACGTACGACACTAACCATGACCGTCATTACAACTCGTAGTACGACCCATTTCGACGACCACGACGACTCTCACTCTCACTCGGTCCCTCATGGTGGCTCCCGGCGGGTTTCTCCGTCGGCTGATGACGTCACTACGCAGACTTTTTTTTTTGGGGGGGAGGGGGGTGGCGAGAACATTCGAGTGAAGGTTTTTGGGTGGATGGAGTAAGTGGGGGGGGAGGAAGAGGAGGGGAGGGGAGGGAGGGTGAAGGGTGGGGGTTGGGGTGAAGGGCTTAATGGGTGGGTGGGGTGGGGGTAGAGGGGTAAGGAAGGGTGAGGGTGAGGTGGGGGAAAGGAGAAGAGAAGGGCGAGGGAGGGTTAAGGGTGAGGGTGGTCATGAAGGGTGAGGTGTGAAAGGGGGGTTGGCTGGGAGGGTGAGGGGAAATAGAGAGTAGTGCGTGGGGGGAAAAGAGAGAGAGGGGAGCCTGAAGCGGGGACAAGGTTGGAGAAGGGTTAGTGGGGAAAAGAGAGGGAGTGAAGGGTAGAGAGTGGATGAGATGAGGAAGAAGGAAGTAACAAGGAGGGGAGGGGAGAAAAAAAAACAAAGGGAAAAGGAGTAGGAGGCTTGGGGAGGAGGCGGGGGCGACGTCTTGGAGGAGGGGGGAGGGGAAGGGGAAGGGGTAGGGGTTGAATAATGGAGAAGGAGAAGGAGGAGGAGGTTACAAGTTGGAGGAGGAAGTTGAGAAGGGGAGTGGAAGAGAGAAATAAAGAAGTTAAGAAGTGGAGAGGTGGAGAGGTGGTGGAGATGCTTACAGATGGGAGGGAGATAGTAGAGGGGGGGGGGGCAGTGCGTCCGGCGAAATGGCATAGGCTGTATGTTAATACCAGTAAAAGTATGTTAATACTAAGGAAAATTGTGAAAATAATGAAAGACACAGGAAACACAGTCATGTTGACGCGGTGAAAGAAACCTCATTGTGCAATATTTCTTATGTGCATAGAGGGTTTCTCTACCAATAGTAATAATGTTTAAGTGATATTGGGAAAACTGTAATTATAATGATGATTATGAAAACGTGCAGTATTGATAATGTTGTTGTTATTATTTTTGTTATAAGAAGTTTTGTTGTTGGCGATATCATTTAAAAAGTCAAAGTAACAATGATCGTATCATTAATGATACAAATAATCACTCTAATCATATAGAAAAATATTGGCTAGTTGCAGTAGTGCATTTGCTGAATATTTTTGTCAGTGCTGTTTATTATTATAATTATTATTATTATTATTATCATCATCATCATCATCATCATCATCATCATTTTTTGTTGTTGTTTGCTGTTGTTCTTATTATTGTTACTGTCATTGTCTTCCATATAGTTTATTATTATTATTTTTTAATTATTACTGGTATCTTTATAACTCTTACTATCATTAACCCTACGATTATTATTATTTTTATTATTATTGTTATAAAGAATATTTTTATCATCATATTATCACTATTAATATCAATGTCATTACTATTATCCTTATCGTTATCAATATTGTAACTGCATTGTTATTTTTATTGTTGTTGGTTTTGTTACTGTTGTTTTTATGATTATCATCATTATTATTATTGGTTGTAAGAGTAGTCGTATTGTTATTGCGATCATCGTTACTAATATTATTATTTTAAGCTTCCTTGTTACCCTGATCCACCCATCTTTATTTCTCCTTCTCCCATTTACTTTCTCTTTCTTTCTCTCTTTCTCTCTCTCGCTCACTCACTGCTAATGAAGTTTTCCTCCGGCGGTAGGTTTCACCGTGCGGTCCTACCACAAGGTATATTTAATTACCTATTCGCTGTATCATCCTACCTTCGAGCTCATCAGACTCCCTCATCCCCCCCCCCACCTCCGCTTCCCCCACTTCTCCTTACTTCTTCTTCCTTTCTTTTCTGGTCTCTTTTCTTTCTCATTCTTTCGTCTTTTCTTTTCTTTTCTCATTTCGCTTTTTCCTCTTTCTTCGTTCTTTCTCTTCTCAGACTCCCTTTTCCCTCAGGCACACTCCCAATACTCCTTTTCCTCTTCTCTTTTGTTGTTTCCCCTTCCCATTCTCTTTCCCGTTTCTCTTCTCTTTTTTCCCTTCCTCTCATCTCTTTTACCGTTTCCCCTTCTCTTTTCCTCTTCCCCTTCTCTTCCTCCTCCTCCTTCTCTTTCCTCTTTCCCTTCTCTTTCCCCATTCCCCTTCTCCTTCCCCAATACCCATTCACACTCCTCACCTCCCCGTCTCCCTTCCCACATTTCCCCAGTCTCTCTATCTTAAGTTCCTATTTCTACCTCCCCCCATTGCCCTCTCATTCGTCTCTTCCTTTTCTCCCTCTCTCTCTTTCTCTTTCTTTACTTCCCCTCCCCTATCCCCATTTCCTTCTCTTTAACCATTCCCCCCTTCACCTCATCCCCATTTCTCCCTCCCTCTCTCCTCATTTCCCCTTTCCTCCCAGTGCCCATATTTCTCCTTCCCCCTTATCCTCATTTCTTTCTTCCCTTCTTCCCCCATTTCTCCCTCCTCCTCTTCCCCCCATTTCTCCCTCCTCCTCTTCCCCTATTTCTCCCATTCCCTCATTCCCATTTCTCCTTTCCCCTCTGCCCCAATCCCCCTCCTCTTCCTCCTTCTCCATTTCTTTCCCCCCTTCATTCCCATATCTCCCTTTCCTTATCCCCATTCCCTTCTTTAGCCCCATTTTCCCATTTCTACCTTCCCCTCCTCTCCATTTCTCTCTCCCCTTCATCCCCATTTCTCCATTCCAGTTTCCCTTTCCTCCATATTCCCTTTCCCTCTTCCCCATTTCTCCCTTCCCCTCTTCCCCATTTCTCCCCCACTGCTTGTCGTAAAGCCTAACTACATCTCATGGATTGGATAATTACATACAAACGAATATTTTCTCCAAACATACATCGTTTCGCCGGTTCACGTACAATTCTTTTTTTTTCTCTTTTCTTTCTCGTTATATTCTCTTCCTCCCTCTTCCCCTCCGTCTCTCTTAGTCGCTTCCTCTTCCTCTTCCTCCCTCCCTCACCCTCTGTACGTTATCTAACCAACCCCGCTTCCATCCCTCCCTTCCTCCCTCCCACCCCCTATTCGCTACCTACCTACAACCCCCCTCCCCTCTGCCCCCACCTGTCTCCACCTCTCCCACCCACCCCACCTCCAGCCCCTTCCCTTTCCCCTTCCCCACCTCCTACCCCTACCCCTGCCCCCGCCCCTGCCCCCACCTCTCCTACCCCTACCCTCTTTTCTCCTGTCGTACTGGTCTCGACATCCTGTTTCGCATAAAGACTGTCCCCGCACTTTCTCTGTCCTCTGCTATTTTTGTCTCCCCTTTTCTTTTCTGTTGCTACTACTACGGCTACTGAAGCAACTTCTACTACAACTACCGTCAGTAATACTACCACTGCCACTACTACCACTACTATTACTGCCACTATACTACCGCTGCTGCTGCTGCTGTTGCTGCTGCTGCTGCTGCTGCTGCTGCTGCTGCTGCTGCTGCTGCTAGTAATACCACTACTACCGCCGCCACCACTACTACTACTGCTATTACTATTACTATCACTATCACTATCACTATTACAAGTACTACTACTACTACTACTGCTACTATTACCCTACTATTACCACTACTACTATTGCTGTTGCTACCACCGCCACCATTAACGCCACCACTACCACTACTGCTGTTGCTACTACTACTATACTACTACTGCTGCTGCTGCTGCTGCCTCCGCCGCCAACACTTATACCACTACTTCTACTGCTACTAGAAATAAAAACAGGACAAGAACACAAAAGAGAGAAAGAGAAGAGGGAAGAGGAAAGATAAGGAAGGAAAGAGGGGAGAAGGGAGAAAAGGGAGGGAGGGAAGGAAAAGAGGGGAGAAGGAAGGAAGAAGCGAAGATGGGTGAAAAGGGAAAAGTGGATGATAAGGGAGGGATGGAAAAGAGGGGAGAATGGAAGGAGAGAAAGGGGAGAAGAGGAAAAAAAGGAAGACGCAGATGAGGGTGAAAAGGGAAGAGGGGAATGAAGAAAGAGCGACGAGAGAGGGAGCAGAAGGAAAGGGAGAAGAGGGGAGAAGGGAGGAGGAGACAAACAGACTTATATATGCATGACCTACTGACCTTCCTCACCTGCAGTCACTGGGTATCGCGGTATGTTGGCTCTCGTCCACCGCTCGCACCGCCGCCATCATTATGTTGCCGTGTCGCGCACATACCACATAAACGCATGCCGTACCCAGGAGCATGACCCGATTATGTTTGTTTTGTTGTTGGTGGTTGTTTGCTGTTGTTGTTTGTGGTATTTTTGTATTGTTTGTTATGTTATATTGCCGTTGCTATTATTATTATTATTATTATTATTATTATTATTTATGTTGTTATGATTAAGATTTTTGTTGTTTTTCTTATTTCATTATTGTTGTTATTGTTGTTGTTATTATTATTATTACTATTATTATTATTGTTATTATTATCATAATTGTTTACATTATTGTTATTATTGATATTGTTATTGTTTTTTTATTATAATTATCATCATCATTATCATCATCATCATCATTAGTATCATGTATATTGTAAGTGTTATTATTAGTGCGAATATTATTATTGTTATTATCATCATTATTATTATTATTATTATTATTATTATTATTATCATTATCATCATTATTATTATTACTATTGACAATATCATCATTATCAGTTTCATAATTATTGGCCTTGTCATTATGTCTTCCATTATTAGTATAGCACTACTAACAGTATATTTTCCAGTGTCAGATTTATCCTATTTCTTTAAAAAGATAATTCTTAGTATTTTTTCCTTGTTTTACCTTTAATACTATATATTTATGACTATTTACATTTTTGTTAGTTTTCTCTCTGTCATAAGGCCTTGCACTTTATTCTTTGATACCCAATTGGTTTTACGACAATTTTCCCTTCTATATATACAGGATTCGGGCGCATCCTTTAAAAAGTCTTAAAATGTCTGAAAATGTCTTAAATAATTTCTTGGAAATTGAACGCCTTGAAAAAGTCTTGAAAAAGTCTGCCGTAGGTCTTAAAATGTCTTAAATGTACATATATCTGTTACGATCCACTGACTTGCTGATCTCTACGCGGCTTGATCGGAAATCATTTGTCAACAACGTTAGACCTTATGGGCCGTGTGCAAAAGAATCATCCTGGTGCGCGGTTTATCTTAGAGACTAAAATTCATGGGGTAAATTTTTTATCTGGGTTTCTGACGTGTCAAGTAGGCCTACATATTATGGAGAAGTGTGTATTCAGCGAAAAGTGGCTCCAGGTCTTATAAAAACAAACAATTGTATGAGTCTTTTAAAAAGTATTAAAAAGGTCTTAAATTTCATCAGCTTTTACGTACAAGAACCCTGATATATCGTGGTTTAGTGACGTAACATTTTCTCGTTCCATCCCACGGACGTTCAGATGAAAATACTAGTTAACGCGCATTTTTACCTTCCTTTTTTGATCAGCCAAAATGTCAAGGTTCATAACATATGCAGTCACATTTCTTTTTTTCCTTTCCTTTTTTTATTATTCTTTTTCTTTTTTCGTGTTTTTTTTTTATCTCTTGCCATTGTTTCAGCGTCGAATGAAAGTAGATTTTCTTTTGGCGCGCAAAATGTTTTCTCGAGTGGCCCGTGAGGAATGAAGTGCGAAATGCGCAGCCGTTCGCGTATTTTATGGCTGGTTGATTTTCTTTTTTTATTCCTGTTTTTGATTAATTGTTGGGATGGAATGATTGAGTTTTGGATGTTGCGTTTAATTATTAAATATTTTTTTTATATTGGTTGATTGAGTGGAATGACGTTATTAATTTGAGTTTTGTTTTTCTTTTCATTTCATTATTTTGATTGTTCGTTATATTGGCTGATTATAGAAATGGATTTTTTTTTATCTAGCATATATTGTAACTCTCTC
This sequence comes from Penaeus vannamei, assembly GCF_042767895.1. Taxonomy (NCBI): domain Eukaryota; kingdom Metazoa; phylum Arthropoda; class Malacostraca; order Decapoda; family Penaeidae; genus Penaeus; species Penaeus vannamei. The sequence goes on along the minus strand of NC_091587.1, from coordinate 8,110,989 downwards.
TCTCTCTCTCTCTCTCTCTCTCTCTCTCTCTCTCTCTCTCTCTCTCTCTCTCTCTCTCTCTCTCTCTCTCTCTCGCTCTCGCTCTTCTATCTCTCTGCTCTTCTTCTTCGCTCTCGCTCTTCTATCTCTCTCTCGCTCTTTCCTCTCTCAGCTCTTCTCTCGCCTTCTCTCTCTCTCTTCTCTCTCTCTCTCTCTCTTTCTCTCTCTCTCCCTCTCTCTCTCTCTCTCTCTCTCTCTCTCTCTCTCTCTCTCTCTCTCTCTCCTCTCCTCTCCTCTCCTCTCCTCTCCTCTCCTCTCTCTCTCTCTCTCTCTTTCCCTTTCCCTCTCTTTTCTCTCCTTCTCTCTCTCTCTCTCTCTCTCTCTCTCTCTCTCTCTCTCTCTTCTCTCTCTCTCTCTCTCTCTCTTTCTCTCTTTCTCTCTTTCTCTCTCCTCTCCTCTCTCTTTCTCTCTCTCTCTCTCTCTCCTTAATTATTGGAATGTCACGAGTTTTTCACTTTTTGATGGATGTGTAGAACCTTTTTTCACTCTGGTTTTGCGGGCAATTTCAGTCCGTCTTGCTTCTCTCTTTCTGTTTATCTCATTATCGCTTTTCATTCTTTTTCACTTTCTGTCGCTCTCCTTTTTTGTTGATGTTTTTGCTTATTTTTCTCACTATCTCTGTTTATCTCATTACCTCTTTTCATTCTTTTTCACTTTCTGTTGCTCTCTTTTATTGCTGTTATTGACGCTTTTGCTTGTTTTTCCCACTATCTTTGTCTGTTTATCTCATTATCGCTTTTCATTCTTTTCCACTTTCTGTCGTTCCCTGTCTTTCTCTTGACGTGTTTTCCCATTTTTTCGGCGGTTTTGTCTTGCGGTTCGCTTCGCCCTTCTCTGAACACGAGTGAACAATGAAGAGTTTTCTATCTTGGGAGATGTAACAGGCTTGGTATGGGCAAGATTCGCTCTTTCTCTCTGACTCTGTCTCTCTCTGTCTATTTCATTCTTTCTGTGTTTCTTTCAGTTTGTCTCTTGTTTCATTCTTGGTCTTTTTGTCTCTGTCTCTTTTTGTTTGAGTCTCTGTCTGTATGTCTCTCTCTCTCTCTGTATGTCTCTCTCTCTCTCTCTCTCTCTCTCTCTCTCTCTCTCTCTCTCTTCCTCTCTCTCTCTCTCTTCCTCTCTCTCTCTCTCTCTCTCTCTCTTCCTCTCTCTTCCTCTCTCTTCCTCTCTCTTCCTTTCTCCCCCCCCTCCTCCCCCCAGTGAAACAATATAGACGCCCTGGAATAACTTTCCCCGCATTACAAGTGAGTTTCTATTTTTTTAACAACAGACAAAGTGGATTCGCTTTTGTTTTGACGAATGAAAAGTGTCACGGCGAGAGAGGAACATAAAGAGACGGGAGAAGAGAGGAAAGGGGAGATTGGGGAATAGGAAGATAGGAAGTAGAGAATGGGGGATAGGAAGATGGGAATGGGAGGATGAGGAATAGGAAGATGGAGATGGGAGAAGGTGGAATAGGAAGAATAGGAGGAGGAGGATTAGGAAGGTAGGAATGGGAAAATGAGGAATAGGAAGATAGGAATAGGAGGAGGAGGATTAGGAAGATAGGAAAGGGAGAATATGGAATGGGAAAATGAGAAATAGGAAGATATGAATGGAAGGAGGAAGAATTGGAAGATCGGAATGGGAGAATAAAGACCAGGAAGATGGGAATGGGAAAATGGTGAATAGAGAAGATAGGAATGGGAGAATGAGGCATAGGAAGATAGAAATGGGAGTGGGGAATATGAGGGAGTGAGGGAAATGAAGATGCTATAGGAGGGACGTGATATAAAAAGAGGGAAGTGATAATGTTAAGGGCAAGGTAAGATTTTAAAAAGATTGTTCAAAGAAGAAAATTAGAATGTTAAAAGAGTTGAATGAAAATGTAAAAAAAAGAAAAGAAGAAGAAAAAGGGAAATGAGAATGTTGGAAGAGTTGAATACAAATAGTAAAAAGGAAATGGGGCTTTTAGAGTTCAAATGTGATGTTGAAAATTAATATGAAAATGAAATGAAGGTCACATGAAAAGATTGATAAAAAAAGAAATTGAGAATAAAAAAGAAGTGGGGTTACATGAATAGATTAATAAAACAAAGGAATTGAGAATATCAAAATGATTAAATGACGATGCTGAATGATTTAAATGGAGGTGTTAATAAAGGGGAAATGAGAGCGAGGGAAACCAGGACCATCTCACGAGAGACGATGGCATAAATGGCATATATGCAGAGAGGCATAAAATTGCAGGTTTAGAGTATGTGGAGCGGGACTTTCTTTTATGAAAGCAGGGCTGGGATCGCATCGACCGTGAGAAAGGGGGGGGGGGGTGAGGAGCATTTCAAGAGCTCAAGATCATACCAGGCATGCGCAGGTGACGTGTGTAAATGGCATAGGTAAGTGACGTGTGGAAGTGGCATGGGCAAATGACGTGTGGAAGTGGCATGGGCAAATGACGTGTGTAAGCGGCATGGGCAAATGAAGTGTGGAAGTGGCATGGGCAAAATGACGTAGAAGGCATAGGCAAGACGTGTGTAAGTGGCATAGGCAAATGACTTGTTTAAGTGGCATGGGCAAATGACGTGTGGAAGTGGCATGGGCAAGTGACGTGTGGAAGTGGCATGGGCAAATGACGTGTGGAAGTGGCATGGGCAAATGACGTGTGGAAGTGGCATGGGCAAATGACGTGTGGAAGTGGCATGGGCAAATGACGTGTGGAAGTGGCATAGGCAAGTGACGTGTGTAAGTGGCATAGGCAAATGACGTGTTTAAGTGGCATGGGCAAATGACGTGTGGAAGTGGCATGGGCAAGTGACGTGTGGAAGTGGCATGGGCAAATGACGTGTGGAAGTGGCATGGGCAAATGACGTGTGGAAGTGGCATGGGCAAATGACGTGTGGAAGTGGCATGGGCAAATGACGTGTGGAAGTGGCATGGGCAAATGACGTGTGGAAGTGGCATAGGCAAGTGACGTGTGTAAGTGGCATAGGCAAATGACGTGTTTAAGTGGCATGGGCAAATGACGTGTGGAAGTGGCATGGGCAAATGACGTGTGGAAGTGGCATGGGCAAATGACGTGTGGAAGTGGCATGGGCAAATGACGTGTGGAAGTGGCATGGGCAAATGACGTGTGGAAGTGGCATGGGCAAATGACGTGTGGAAGTGGCATAGGCAAATGACGTGCGTAAGTGGCATAGGCAAATGACGTGTGTAAGTGGCATGGGCAAATGACGTGTGGAAGTGGCATAGGCAAGTGACGTGTGTAAGTGGCATGGGCAAATGACGTGTGTGAGTGGCATAGGCAAATGACGTGTTTAAGTGGCATGGGCAAATGACGTATGGAAGTGGCATGGGCAAATGACGTGTGTAAGTGGCATAGGCAAATGAGGTGTGTAAGTGGCATACGCAAATGACGTGTGTAAGTGGCATACGCAAATGACGCGTGTAAGTGGCATACGCAAATGACGCGTGTAAGTGGCATAGGCAAATGATGTGTGTAAGTAGCATAGGCAAATGACGTGTGTAAGTAGCATAGGCAAATGACGTGTGTAAGTGGCATGGGCAAATGACGTGTGTAAGCGACATAAGCAGGTGGCGTGTGTAAATGACGTAGGAAAGTGACATGAGTAAGTGACAAGACAAGTGACATGAGTAAGTGACAAGACAAGTGACATGAGTAAGAGACGAGGCAAGTGACGTGATAAGGAGGAAGAGGCGCCTTGCGTAAGTTACGCCCGAGTCGCTGATGCAGGTTTGAATGGGCGTCGCACTGTACACGCACGCACGCACAGTCATGCTCTGTTTGTCTCCCTCTCTCCCTCTTTCTTTCTTTCTTTCTTTCTGTGTTTGCTTTCTTGCTCTTTGCTTATGTCTGTATCTTTCTCTTCATCTTTCTGTCCCTCTCTCACTTTCGGTTTATGTTTCCCTTTCTTTTCCTCTCTTTTTCTTTCTTTCATTTATCTTCTCCTTCCCTATCT
>NC_091587.1:8084494-8101994 GCF_042767895.1 Penaeus vannamei | reverse complement strand
GTTCTGTTCTCGAAGAAATTTCAGTTCTAGATGTTCTGTTCTCAAAGAAAATAATTCCTTTCTCGATGTTATTTTTCCGAAGTAGGGTTCTCGATGTCCTGTTCTCGAAGTTCTGTTCTCATACTGTTCTGAAAGTGATGTTCTAAAATGACTCATCTGAACATAGTGTTCTGATACCGCTCCTCTGACAAAACTCTTCCTAAAATACAGTAGTAGAAACTTGTTCTGAAAGTACTTTTCTAAAAGGGCTGTTCTGAAAGTACTTTTCTAAAAGGGCTGTTCTGAAAGTATTCTTCTGAAAGGGCTGTTCTGAAAATGCTGTTCTGAAAGGGCTGTCCTGAAAGTACTCTTCTGGAAGTGCTGTTCTGAAAGTATTCTTCTGTAAGGACTGTTCTGAAAGTACTCTTCTGAAAGGGCTGTTCTGAAAGTACTCTTCTGAAAGGGCTGTTCTGAAAGTACTCTTCTGAAAGGGCTGTTCTGAAAGTGCTGTCCTGAAAGTACTCTTCTGGAAGTGCTGTTCTGAAAGTATTTTTCTGTAAGGACTGTTCTGAAAGTACTCTTCTGAAAGTATTCTTCTGAAAGGGCTGTTCTGAAAGTACTCTTCTGAAAGTGCTGTCCTGAAAGTACTCTTCTGGAAGTGCTGTTCTAAAAGTATTCTTCTGAAAGGGCTGTTCTGAAAGTGCTATTTATTCCCGGTGCAAGAAAGATATCCGTAGATTTCATCCCTGCCTTAATTGGATAGGTGGAGGTAACAGGTCAGAAAGGGTGACAGACTAAGATAAGGGCAGAAAGGGTGACACATAGGGGAAGGAAAGGTAACAGTCGGGCGTCGAAAGGGAGACGCAAGGATATGAATGGCAACAGACAGAGCCAAAAAAGGATGACAGATAGGATTAGAAAGGATGGCAGTCGGGGACAGGAAGGGTGACTAGCAGGTGTAGAAAGGGCAGTAGAATGGTGCAGAAAGTGTGACAAAAAAGCTAGAAAAAAAAGTTAACAGACAAGGTTGAAAAAAGGTAATAGACAGGTGTAGAAAGGGTAATAGAATGATGCAGGAAGTGAGGCAAACAAAGCTATAAAAGGGGGGTAATAGACAAGGATAAAGAGGGTGTCAGACAAGTGTAGAAAGGTTAATGGAATGGTGCAGAGAGTGTGATAAACAAAGCTAGAAAAAAGGTGACAGAGAGGTGTAGAAAGGATGACAGGCGGGAGGAGAAAGGATGACATAAAGATAAAAGGGATAACAGGGGTAGAAAGGGTGACAGGGGAAGGGAAGCGCCGGCCAGGTTGAAGGGAGAGCAGCATGACAGGGGAAGAGGCAGGGCGGTGGCAGGGAGACGGTGACAGGGTGAGAGTTGTAAACAAGGAAGGGAGATGTTGTAGATTACTGGAGAAAGGGAAAGGGAGGTAAGGGGGGAAGAGGGAGGGAGGAGGAGAGGATGGGAGGAAAAGAAGGTAGGGAGGAAGGAGGATCGGCGGTAGAGGAAAGGAAGGTAAGGAGGAAGGGCGGAAGGAGGATCGGCGATAGAAATGGAAGAAAGAAAGAAAGGAAGGAAGGAGGGAAGGAAAGGAGAAAAGAAGGGAATGGGGAGAGATGAGAAGAAGGGAGGGAGGGAAGGAAAGAGGAAGTGGGGAGAAGAGTATGGAAGGAAAGGAAGGAAGATGAGATGAATGAGACAGGAAGAGAGGGAAGAAAGTAAGAAATACAAAGAAAAGAGACAAGAAAATAAAAGCAAAGAAAACAAAAGATAAAAACATTTCATAACAACCGCAAGCACTGAAATCAAAGAAGAAAAGGGAGGAGGAAAAAGAGAAAACGGGAAAGAATGACATAGAAGAAGCAGAGGATGATGAAGATGACGATAGGGGGACAAGGACTGGTCTCCGATTTCTCTCCTATATTCGCGCGAGGATTTTTGAGTTTTTTTTTTTTTATTCTTTATTGATGTTTTATTTTTTGTATTCATCATCGTGGTTTATCATTACTATTATTATTTCTTCATTATTGTTGTTGTTTTTTATCATAATTATTATTTTCTCACTATTTCACAAATATTTTGTATTATTACTTTTTTGTTGCTGTAAATGTATTATCGTTGCCTATCATTATTATCATTATTTTATCATTTTGTCATCATTATAATTTTAGTGTTGTCATTTCACTATCATTTTATTAGTGAAGATGGTAAGGTTTCTCTCCCAACTGCACAAGAGCGACGGAAGTAGGCCTGTGTGGTTATTTTTCGGAATGAGAATAAGTGCATTATTGTTTCTGATAGTGATTTTTATCGTTATTTATCGGTATTATCTTGTCACTATTGCTGTTGTTGATATAATTAGCGTTGTCATTGATTTTGTTAATATTATGATTATTATTGTTATTATTATTATTATTATTATTATTACCATCATCATCATTCTTTTTAGTGTATCATTTTTATCGCTATTATTGTTGTGTTATTTTGATCTTTGCTATTGGTGTTATTATTGGTGGCATTGTTATATCATAATTATGATTTTTACTATTAGCTATTACTCCTAATATCATTATTGTTGTTTTCATCATCATCATTGTTATTGCTATTTTTATTATATTTTTTATATAATAGCTTCCTATTGACTGTTTATTTTAGTTTGTTCGTTAATTGATATTGATTAATCAGTTTATTTGTTTTTATGTGATAAAATGGAAAATGAAAGGGGCTGTCAGAAGACGAAAGATTTAACGTTTACTTTTTGTTTATTGACTAAAATCAGTGTTTGTTTACTTTGGTTCTCGTCCTGGAGCTGCAGACGTTTTAATGTCTTCTCTCTTTCTCTTTTTCTTCCTCTCTGTCTGTCTATCTATATATCTGTCTCTATCTGTCTATATTTGTCTTCCTTTCTCTTTCTCCATCTTCCTATTTCATTTTCTCTTTCTCTTCCTCTGTGCTTCTCTCATCCTCTTTCTTTTTCTCTTTTTCTTCCTCTTCCCCTTAACCCTTTCCTTCCCCCCTTCTCCTCATGCCCGTCGTAAAGTTTAGCGAAAAAAATAGTGCATTTATTAAGATGTTGCGAAAATAATGTTACTATTTTTTATAGCATTGAGAGTGCATTAGTAATTTTTTTTAAATATTCATACTCATATTATTTCGGTTGCGATGTCAGTGACGTCATCAGTACAGCCACGTGACCACCCGGAGGAGGGAGGGGTAGGGGAGAGGGAGGGAGGGAGGGAGGGATGTAAGGAATGGGGGGAGGGGGAGAGAGAGGGGGTGGAGGTGGAGGGAAAGAGAGGAAGGAGGATGGAAGGGAGGGAGGGCGGGGGGGGGGGTGGAGGCCTAAAGTCTTGGAGGGAAGACGTATGATTACCATAGTGTTTGTGTGTTTATACGCGACAGAGGGAAGGAGATAGAAAATGGGGAAGGGAAAGAGAGAAGAGAAAAGAAAGAGAGAGGAGAGAAGCGAGAAGCGTGAGACACACACACACACACACACACACACACACACACACACACACACACACACACACACACACACACACACACACACACACACACACACACACACACACACACAAACAAACAAACAAACAGAGTGAGAGAGAGAGAGAGAGAGAGAGAGAGAGAAAGAAAGATACGAGCAAGAAATAGAGAGCCAGACAGACAGACAGCGACACCGACAAACAGGAGACATATACGCACTGACGCATGTATATGAGAGAGAGAGAGAGAGAGAGAGAGAGAGAGAGAGAGAGAGAGAGAGAGAGAGAGAGAGAGAGTGTGTGAGCGAGCGACTAATGCGTTAATGCCTCGTCGGTGTGCGCGTCGAAACGAATCGGGGAGATCCGGATGCGCTCTCGCTACAACGATGAATATCATTACGAAAACCGCAGGATGTTGATGACTGCATTCCGCGGGAGGCTTACATGCGCTTCGTAACGTTATTCTGCTAATTTTGGTTGAAGTTGGGTCGAATTGTTTTGTCTGTTTTTTTGCGTTTGATTGTGTGTTTTTATCTTTTATTTTACTAGGATCGTGTTTCTTATTTGTGTCTTTTTTATAGATTTTCGTCTGTGTTGTTTTTTCTTCAAATACATATGATTAGAACTAGATTTAGATATTTTTTTAGATATAAGGAATATACTGACTTCATTTTTTTTAATCGTCTAACTATAAAAAAGAGATACATCGACATCGTTTTTCTCTCCAGTGACATACTTTATAAAATGTCTCAGTAGGAAAACATTACCCTGACATCTCTTTAGAGTATCATAGTAGGAAAAAACATAATCACCATTTTAGAATCATATAAGTAGAAGAAAATAGAAAAAAAAAACTCACTGATATATTTCTTGGAATCTTAATGATATAAAAAAAGAGGAAATTCACTCGCTTCACAGACATAGACCTCGATTTCAGAAATCTTCCCACTTCGTACCTCTCACTTTCAGGTTTCAGGTAGCCTTTCCTTCTTCATTGGGAAACGGGGGTGGAGTAACGCTTATAGGCCTACGGGTATTTGGAAAAAAATGGTGGAGTTGTTGCATGTATTGCTTGGCTGGTAATGCCAGCACGCCAGGTAATGTTAAAAGGAACTGTTAGGGAGAATACAGGGGGAGATAAATATAGAGATGGGGATGAATATAAATTGAGAGAGAAGGAAAATTAGAGAGTAAAGAGTGAGAGGAGAGAAAAGGAAAATTAGAGAATAAAGAGAAAGAGAGAGAAGGAAAATTAAATAGTAAAAGAGAGAGAGAGAGAGAGAAAAGGAAAATTAGAGAGTAATGAGAGAGAGAGAGAGAGAGGAGGGGAGAGAAGGCTGTATGTTAATGACTCCGTGAATGTGGCTGTGTGGGCGGGGGTAAACGGTCGACGCTTGCCACCCGACCACTAACAATCTGTCTCGTCACCAAACAACCGCATTCCTCTGCGAATATTGACATTTAGGCCTACATGTTCCGCGAAATGATCATTCGGGTGACGAATCCAATGTCACTCGCCGCGAATTCTCATGTTGCGGGAATATGATGTGTGAGTGACGATGTTCTCGAGCAAAGGACTATCACCTGGGAGCTGGAATAATACAGCTGAGTGAGGAACGAGTTTTCGCAAGAAACTTCGTGGTTTAAAAACCTGCATTCGAAAGACATGTGACCTATACCAGTGTCAGGTGACCGGAGCAATTGCCAGGTGACCTGTGCTGTTGGAAATGACCTTACCAGTGTCAGAATATCGAGGTGACTTAGACTAGAGTGACCTAGCCTACACCGGTACCGAAGTGAAGCATGTGCTATAGACAGGTATATCTCAATTATTATAATTTTTATTGCTTTAGTAATCCACGAGGAAAAAAAACAGTCCGATCATGATGCTATCCGACAATTATCCAAAATCCACAGTGCAATCATACTCTCATTATCTCACGAAAAAATAAGAAAGAAAGAGGGAGAGAGAAGGGAGTCGGGGAGAAAGAAAGAGAGAGAGAGAGAGGAGAGAAGGGAGTCAGGGAGAAAGAGAGAGAAGGAAAGAAGGCAGTCGGGGAGAAAGAGAAAGAGAGAGAGAAGGAGAGAAGGGAGTCAGGGAGAAAGAGAGAAGGAAAGAAGGCAGTCGGGGAGAAAGAAAGAGAGAGAGAGAAGGAGAGAAGGGAGTCAGGAAGAAAGAGAGAGAAGGAAAGAAGGCAGTCGGGGAGAAAGAGAAAGAGAGAGAGAAGGAGAGAAGGGAGTCAGGGAGAAAGAGAGAAGGAAAGAAGGCAGTCGGGGAGAAAGAGAAAGAGAGAGAGAGAAGAGCCGCGGCCTCGGAAGTGAAGCGTTCCCTGCGGCCTCGTCTCAGGCAGTGAAGCGGCGGCCGGGGAAGGGGGGGGGGTTGTAGGCGTTTCCGAGAACAGGGTTTCTTATGAGGTGGGCTGATGACCGCTGCCTCTGCCCACCTTTGCCGATTCTTATCCGCTTCTGTTCACCTTGTTCCATCTCGATCCACCTTTGCCCACCTTACCCATCTCTGCCCATTTCTCGCCACCTCATCTCGGTCTTACCTATTTGCCTACCTTTGCCAATCTTTGCCTACCTTTACCCACCTTTGCCTTCCTTTACCAATCTTTGCCCATCTCGATCCACCTTTGCCCACCTTACCCATCTCTGCCAATTTCTCGCCACCTCTGCTCGGTCTTACCTATTTGCCTACCTTTGCCAATCTTTGCCTACCTTTACCCACCTTTGCCTTCCTTTACCAATCTTTGCCCATCTCGATCCACCTTTGCCCACCTTACCCATCTCTGCCAATTTCTCGCCACCTCTGCTCGGTCTTACCTATTTGCCTACCTTTACCAGTCTTTGTCTACCTTTACTTACCTTAGCCCACCTTTCCTCACCCTTGCCCACCTTTACTCACTTCTATCCGCCACATCTACGTCTGTTTACTTCCTTCCACTCTTTTTTACTTCGTTCCACCTCGCCTCAGTCTTGTGCAAATCAGCTTGTATCTCAGTCTTGTGCAAATCAGCTTGTATCTGTTCCACTCTTGCCCACCCCAACTAGTCGTCTACCTCAGCCCAACACCAGCCCATCTCAGCCTACTTCTAGTCTATCTCCACCCCACCTCCAGCCCACCTTCAACCCACCACCAATCCACCTCCACCTTCCTCAGCCCCACCTCCATCCTACCTCCATCTACCTCCAACCCACCTCCGCCCCACCTTCAATCCACCACCTACCTCAACCCACTTCCACCTACATCCAGCCCACCTCTAACCCACCTCCAACCTACCTCCGCCCCACCTTCAATCCACCACCTACCTCAACCCACCTCCATTTACAGCCGCACCACCTCCAACCCACCTCCAACCTACCTCCGCCCCACCTCCAGCCCACCTCCAACCCACCTCCAGCCCGCCCCCATCCCACCTCCCTAACCCACCCCCAACCCACCCCCAACCCACCTCCAACCCACCCACAACCCACCCCCAACCCACCTCCGCCCCACCTTCAATCCACCACCTACCTTAACCCACTTCCACCTACATCCAGCCCACCTCCAACCCACCTCCAGCCCACCTCCAACCCACCCCCAGCCCACCTCCAACCCACCTCCAGCCCACCTCCATTTACATCCGCCCCACCCCCAACCCACCTCCAGCCCACCTCCATCCCGCAGTGGTTCCTCCCCAACCCGAAATGACCTTCACCTACTCCGGGTTGCGTTGGATGAAAGCTCTTCGGAACAGAACCTCTGCCAAAATCATATACTTTCATGGTCAATGTGAGTCATCCTGTGTACTGTGTGTGTGTGTATAAAAAACTTGCCTTGTTATGGGAGTGAGAGTGGGCGATTCATTTGTTTGTTTGTTTGTTTTAGGTTATCATAATTGTTATAATCATAATGATTATCATAATAATTATTATTATTGTTATTATTATTATTATTATTATTATTATTATTATTATTATTATTATTATTATTATTATTACTATTATTATTATTGTTGTTACTATCATAGTAATCATCATTATTGATAATGATAATTAATATTATTATCATTATCATTATTTTTATTATTGTTATTACTATCATCATCATTATAATCATTATTATTATTATTGATGTTTGTTATTATCATTGTTATTATTATTATTCTTGTCCCCTTCACTCGGGCAATTTCTGTTACATGCCTTGACTCCTAAACATTCTGTTGATTTTCTTTTTCGGGTAAACAAAGTTCTAAAAACTTTAGTGGCAACCCCGCAGACCAATAATGATAATGACAATACTGAGGATATATATGATGATAATAATTTTGATAAGAACACGCAAGCACTTCCAGGTATTGCCCGGAGAAACGTCTGGAACGTTTGCAACGTTTCGTGTTTCCTAGACCAGCTGGATCGAGTGTAGGCCTATGTCACCTGAACTGAAATAGATCACTCTGGTGTAGGTCATTTGTTATTAGTGTTGTTCACTTTAGAGTGAAATGGGGCTCTGTTATAAGTCATCAGGCATTGGTATAGGTCATCTGCTCCTGATACGGATCCCCTTATAATGAAGTAGGTCACCTGACAAAGCCATAGGTCACGTGTCAAAGCCATAGGTCACCTGTCCAATAACATACGTCGCTTGAACCTGGTATAGCCTACAGCTCCGGACAAGAGTCTTGGGTGAAGCGTTATGCGTTATGCGGGACTTCGGGGCGGAATTCGAGGCTCATTTGACAAGGGTTCTGACCGGAAATACACAAAAACAGACATGCTGACCAATAGACAGTTAATCACTCAGGCAGTCAGAGATCGATAGTTACTCAGTGTTGAGTCACCGATTGACAGTTTTTTTCACTCAAGCATACAGGGATCGATAGTTACTCATGGATCAGTCACACAGTCAGACAGACAAACATCGAGAGACCGTCGTTAAGTCAGGTTGACAGAGGGACAGACAGACAGACAGACATTTCTCGAATTAGTATAGTGTGAATATTGTGAAAAGACGTTAAAAGCAATGAAAAATATATTCAGATTTAAAGTCATAAGAAATCGAAGTGAAAGCGAAAGGAGGGTAGACCAAAGGGGTGGGGGGGGGTAGGGATGAGGGGAGTGGAGGGGTGAGAAGGAAGGAGGCAGGGAGGAGGGAAGGGAGATGGGAGCAGGAGGAAGGGGGGGAATTAAGGAGGGAAAGGAGATGGGAGCAATTGGAAGGGGGAGGATGAGAAGAGAGGAGGAAGAAAGGAATGATATGAGACAGACAGATAGATGAAGACACAAGCAGACAAGCAGACAGAAATTGAATCAGAAAATGAGGGAGAACGAACGGGAAATGACGAGAAACAAACAACAAACTGAAAGAAAGAGAACCGACAAAAAATAACAACAAAAACGACAGGCAAACACACCCTTAAGAGCATGAGAAACAGAGACGCCGTCCACTCAAGGCGAAGAGAGAGGCTGAAGAGAATAAAGCAGATGGAAGACAGGTTTTCTCCTCCTCTCCTTCCCTCCCTCTCAGGGTAGAGGGGAGGGAGGGAGGAGGGGAGGGGTGGGGAGTAGCCACTGGAATCTCCGTTTGTTGTTGACACGCGTTCGAGTCCCGTTGCCATGACAACCATTTGCGACGCGTTTTCTGTTGCTTCTTTTTGAGATCGCATGTTTGTTTTAATTTTTCAAGCTGTGGGTCGTTTTTTACTCTCTCTCGCTCTCTCTCCCTCTCCCTATCCCTCTCCCTCTCTCCCTCTCTCTCTCTCTCTCTTTCTCCCTTTCTCTTTCCCATTCCTTTACCCTTCCCCCCCGTTCTTCCTCTTCCTCTCCCTCTCCTTTCTTCTACTCTTTCTCCCTTTCCCTTTCCATTTCCTCTTCCCCCTTCTTCTTCCTCTCCTTCCCTCTCTCTCCCTTTCCCTTCCCCCTCTTCCTCTCCTTTTCCCTCCCCTTCTCCTTTTCCCTCCCCTTCTCCCTCTCTTCTTCCTCTCTCGCCCTCCCCTTCTCCCTTCCCGTCTCTTCCCTCTCCCTCCCCTCCTCCCTCTCACCCTCTCGCTCTTCTCCCTCTCCTCCCTCTTTCCTTCTCCTTCCCCTCCTCCCTCTCTCCCTCTCCCTCCCCCTCCCCTTCCCCTTCTCCTTCTTCTCTCCCTCCCCTTCTCCTCTCTCTCCCTCTCGCTCTCCTCCCTCTCCTTCTCGCTCTCCTCCCTCTCCTCCCTCTCTCTAAATCATCCCCATTATTGTCCGTGGCGGCGGACGCACACCTTCGCCATCACACTCATCTCGGATATTTTGGCAAATCACGTCGGCTTTCTCTCTGACATCATCACTTTTCTCGAAACGGCCTTTCCTAGGTCGCGCGTGTGTCTCCCCCCCCCCTCTCCCTTTCCCTGCCCTCTTCTTCCCTCTCCTTCCCCTCCTTCTCTGCCTTTCCTTCTGTCTTTTCCTTCCTCTTCTTGCCCTCTTCCCCCTCCCTCTCCTCCTTCCTTCTCTTTCCTTCTGTCTCTCCCTCCCTTTCCCCCTCTCCTTCCCCTCCCTCCCTGCCTTTCCTTGTGTCTTCGTTCTTCTATCTCCTTTTTCTCGACGTTTTTCTTGTCCTCTATTATTCGGTTTTCTTTTTTCGCACTTTTTTGGCTGTTTCCTTCTCGTTCTCCATTCCATCATCCTTCCCGTTCTTCCTTTCTCCTCTCCTCCCTTCTCCTCTTCCCGTGGACTTTCCTATTCTCTTTGTTCTAGCCCCCTCTCCGTTTCCTTTCCTTCCCTTCCCGTTTCTCATTTTCCTCCTCCTCCTCTCTTCTGGTCTTCCTCCTCTCTTCTCTCCTCCATTTCCTTCCCTTCCATTTCTTTCCACATTTTCATCGGGCTTCCTTCTCCTTTCTTTCCCTTCTCTTTTCTTTCTTCTCTTTTCCTCTCCTATCCTTCCCGTCTCCTCTCCTTTCTTCACTCTCGTTTTCTCTCTTTTTTTCCTCTCTGTTCTCTTCTCGCCTCTTCTCTCTGTTCTATTCTTTTCTCTCGATTCTCTTTTCTCCTCTCCTTCTTCCATCATCTGTTTCTTTTTCTTCTTTTCGATCTTTCAAGTCTCCTTTCATCTCCGTTTTTTTTTCTTTTTATCGCCTACTATTTTCTGTTTAGTTATTCCGGTTACATAATATTTACAACATAGGCCTACAGGTGAAGTTTTCCTTGTTTATTGTCAGCTTGTTCTGTTTTATAATTTGTATTATTGTTGTTATTATTATTATTATTATTATTATCATCATCATCATTATTATTATCAATATTATTACTACTATTATTATTGTTGTTATTAACTGACGGTAATTTTTTTTACCTATTATTGATTTTGCCAACATTGATATTGGTTAGTATTGATAAAAATGTATGAAATTGATGACACTGATGACAATATTTGGATTGGTGATCATGTCCAAAATTGAACATGATCACAAAATGATATGATATCCGAAGGTAATGATGATTGGTTATGATGTCCTAAATGAATGATAATGTGTAAGATCTTATTGATATTTATTCTTATTTATCATCTGCCGCGACCCTGACCTCTGCCACTATAGCATGACCTTGCTTAGTGCGTGACCTTTTGTGCCCGTCGTGTGCTCGTTTTCACCTTTACAGTAGTTTTCCCTTATCTCGTGTCCCTCTCGGTCTCTGGGTCCTTCCTCTCCCTGTGTCTTCGCCCGTCTCTTTATTTGTTTATTGTCTCTCTCTCTCTCTCTTTCTTCTTCTTCTTTCTCTCTGTCTCTTCTCTCTCTTCTCTCTCGCTCTCTTTCTTCTTCTTCTTTCTCTCCGTCTCTTCTCTCTCTCTCTCTCTCTCTCTCTCTCTCTCTCTCTCTCTCTCTCTCTCTCTCTCTCTCTCTCTCTCGCTCTCGCTCTCTCTCTCTCTCTCTCTCTCTCTCTCTCTCTCTCTCTCTCTCTCTCTCTCTCTCTCTCTCTCTCTCTCTCTCTCTCTCTCTCTCTCTCTCTCTCTCTCTCTCTCTCTCTCTCATATACGTCATGCCATGTCATTAACCTGTCCACTCATCGGTTTGACACTACTGTCACCTTCCTGACACTGACACTGCTATGACACCGACACTGTTTCGCTTCTTGTCTTGGAATGCAGACGAGAACATTCCTCAGCGCTACGGCGAGAATCTCATTCCCCGCCACAGCTGATCTTTGAGAGGCGCAAATGTCTTCAAAATTGTCCAAAAATCACCCCGCAGTCAGTGTTTTTTTTTTAATATCTTACTTCATTTTCTTTGTTTTTTTACTCTATTGTCTTTATTTTATTTGTGGTATTCTTGTTCTATTTTTTTCCTTTATTGTATTTTTGTTTTTTGTTTTCGCAACTTTTCGTTTTCTTTATTTTATTTTATTTTTTATAACCTTACTCTCCCATTCTTACATTTTTATATCTTTATCCTGCTTCATTTGAGCAGTGTTTACGAACCTTGACGATTTCGAAATATGACGTCATCCATGTAATTGTATTTGGGCTCTCTCTTTCATTTGTTTATTTGTCTGCTCACACACACACACACATAGACACACACACACACACACACACACACACACACACACACACACACACACACACACACACACACACACACACACACACACACACACACACACACACACACACATATACATACACACATATATATATATATATATATATATATATATATATATATATATATATATATATATATATATATATATATATATATATATATATATATATATATATATATATATATATATATATACATATATATATATATATATATATATATACACTTGAGAGTAAGTGTGAGTGAGCGAGTTATTTATGGAGCTTGTTAAAAAATGTTAAACATTATTCTATTTGTTTATCTTTTTGCATATTTTTTTATGTTGGAGATTGTAAAATGAAAGCACATGTACATCACAGCACGCAGAGGTCATTATGTTCATTTCCTAATCCTTGGACTCACCGACCCGTGTTCATCTCCGTTTCTCATTTTCATTTTCTCCCGCCGGTCGCTCCTCTGAAGGTCGGCCTTTTTACTTCTTGCTCTCTCTCTCTCTCTCTCTCTCTCTCTCTCTCTCTCTCTCTCTCTCTCTCTCTCTCTCTCTCTCTCTCTCTCTCTCTCTCTCTCTCTCTTTCTTTCTTTGTGTGTGTCTGTCTCCGATTCTCTCTTGCTCTTTCTCTGCCTTTCTCTTCTCTTTATCCTTCTTTACTTCTCTTCTCGCACTTCAATCTCCTCCCTTCCCTCCCTCCACTCTCCATCTTTCCGTCCTTCCTTCCCTCCATTTGGTTACTGAAATATTTGAGATTCCTTAACCTTAAGATCCACAGAATCAGATCCTAAAATCCTAAATTCCTTAAAACCTCTGCTATTCAGCTTGTTAATTTCCAAACTCAAAGATACAAAAGACATTCAGATTTTCGACCATCAGACCCCCCCCCCCCAGAAAAAAAAATAATTCAGACCTGCAGGCCCTTCGCACCCTCAGGCTTTCGCAGTTTCAGACGTTCCCAAAATCCTTTCAGAATTCAGCCTTACAGTTGCTGAAATCCTGAGCCTTTCAGAATTCAGCCCAACAGTTCCTAAAATCCCGAGACTTTCAAAATTCAGCCCGATAGTTCCTGAAATCCTTAAACTTTTAGACTTTCAAGCCAACAGTTCCTAAAAATCTGCCCGTCAATCCTGCAGACCCTTCTAAAACAAAATCCTGTGACCTTCGCACTTTCAGACTTCCTTTCAGACTCAAAAGGCCTTCCATAACTCTGCCCAAGTCTTGCCTCCACGCCCGCGAGCGCCCTCATCCCTCATCCCGCCCCCTATCCCACCTGATTTGTAGGTAGGGGGGCGGGGAGGGGGCGGGTGCTTTGACCTTCGACGGCGGTAGGCTATTCCGAGAAATTATTCGAGAAATAGTTTGCGGAAAGTTATCCACAGCATCCTTCCGAGAACAAGGCCATCTGGCGAAAGAGGAGGAGAGGGGGAGGGGGCGAGGGGGGATGGGGATGGGGATGGGAGGGGAGAAGGAGGAGGGGTGTGGGAGGAGAAGGAGGAGGAGAGAGGGAGGTGAAGAAGAGGAGGGGTGTGGGAGGAGAAGGAGAGGAGGGGTGTGCGAGGGGAGAGGGTGGTGAAGGGGTAAGGGGAAGGGTAACAGAAGGGAGAGAAAAAAGACGAGAACAGGAGAAAGGGGTAAATGAAGAAACAGGAAAAAAGAGGAAGACAACGAGAGAAGGAAGGAGGAAAAAAAGAGAAAGAAAACGAGAGAAGGAAGAAGGGAAAAAGAGAAGGGACAGAACGAAGGACGGGCAAAGAAGAGAGAGGGAGGGTAAAGGACTTTCACCACCTGAAGGTTACGCTGCTGTCCTGGCTCGTGCACCCTGACGATGGGCCCGAGCGGGTGTCCTTTCTAGGAGATCCTACCTCCTACTCCTGTGCTTTGGGGGACAGATGGGTAGCAGGAGCGCAGTCGCGGCCCCAAAGATTCTTGGCGCGTCAGGCGTGTTTCGAATTCCGCTTCGAACGCTTCGTTTAGGTCTTGTTTGCTTCATTGTTTTGGGTTGAGGGGCGGTTTCGAAGGGGGAAGGCTTGATCAGTAGCAACTCGAGGAAGTGTCATGGCGTCTGATTCTATTTTTGGAAAAAGGGACGTGGGGTTTATTTTGATGACGTCACAAAAGTTACGGATGCTTTGTGAATATGGTCGGTCATTTTGGTCCGTTCAGTTTTCAAAAGGGATGGAAAATAATGATTTTAATGGTTATATTTTCACTGAACAATCATCAAAACAGACGCAAATTCTTATTGTATGTAAATAAGAGAATACTTATGATATCAATAATGATAAAGTAGTAGTAATGATAATGAAGAGATAAATAAAATCTGGATATGGCTCTGTGTGATGGCGAAGTATACTTTGTGGTGTTTGCATAAAGGTAAAGATACGAAGAAGAAAAAACGGTGTTGCTGTTGTGTGTTCGAGTTGGTTGTCATTTATGATGTATTTTTTAACTTCGTGTTTTATGTGTGTAGTTCGAAATATATATTAAATTCTGCCTCATTACTGAAGTGCAATTGATTGTTTTCTTTATTATTCAAGCTTTCCTCTCTGTTTCATCGTTGTCAGTAAAATCAATATCATATCTATCCGATATTGGCGGAAGGATCAGACCATATTCATATTTTTAAAACTATCACCAAAAGCCTTTAAATCTTTCTTTAACTACAGTTTTAATTTTAAGTCGTTTTCAGTCTTATTCATTTTCTATCACACTGCAGTTAATAAAAGATTATTCGACTGTCTTGTTTTCTCAACGTAAATATCCCAAATAAACGCCAATTTTTCCCCTCTTTTTATACTTGCCACACTAACCATTTCTCAGTATCTGCCTAGCCGAGTTATATACTAAACTGTCTTTCTACGTTCTAATAAAACGTTTGTTTGTAGTAACCGACATCAGGCTGGCAGCTCGTTTTAGACGTGTTTGGGGAGTAAAATTCTTCACGTTTAGAAGTGAATGTTGTAAAGGCGAGAGTAATATAGAACAAATGAACTACCAGGCGAGAGTAATATAGAACAAATGAACTACCAGGCGAGAGTAATATAGAAGAAATGAACTACCAGGCGAGAGTAATATAGAAGAAATGAACTACCAGGCGAGAGTAATATAGAAGAAATGAACTACCAGGCGAGAGTAATATAGAACAAATGAACTACCAGGCGAGAGTAATATAGAACAAATGAACTACCAGGCGAGAGTAATATAGACCAAATGAACTACCAGGCGAGAGTAATATAGAACAAATGAACTACCAGGCGAGAGTAATATAGAAGAAATGAACTACCAGGCTAGAGTAATATAGAACAAATGAACTACCAGGCGAGAGTAATATAGAACAAATGAACTACCAGGCGAGAGTAATATAGAACAAATGAACTACCAGGCGAGAGTAATATAGAACAAATGAACTACCAGGCGAGAGTAATATAGAACAAATGAACTACCAGGCGAGAGTAATATAGAACAAATGAACTACCAGGCGAGAGTAATATAGAACAAATGAACTACCAGGCGAGAGTAATATAGAACAAATGAACTACCAGGCGAGAGTAATATAGAACAAATGAACTACCAGGCGAGAGTAATATAGAACAAATGAACTACCAGGCGAGAGTAATATAGAACAAATGAACTACCAGGCGAGAGTAATATAGAACAAATGAACTACCAGGCGAGAGTAATATAGAACAAATGAACTACCAGGCAGCTCGCTCGGAAAGGTGACGAGATCGCTGTTCAGTTCTGCGTCCAAGTAGGAACACCACCATCACCACTTCTGTTGTTGCTACTAATTCTGTTTATGCTTCTACTACTACATCTACGACTACGACAATAACTACAACAACAACCATAGCTACTACTAGAACAACAACAATAACCACAATTACTACTACTACTACTACTACTACTACTACTACTACTACTACTACTACTACTACTACTACTACTACTGTACTACTTCTACTGCTCCTCCTCCTCCTACTACTACGACTCCTACTACTATTACTATTACTACTATTCTGTTACTACTGCTACTACTACTACTATTACTACTACCACTATTAATATTACTCTGATCCTACTACTACTACTACTCTACTACTAGCCACTTATACTACCATTATCCACTACCACCATCATTACTGCTACTACTAAAATACCTCTAACCCTACCACAAGAACTACAACCACACCCCAACCACCACCACCACAACCACACACCAACCACCACCACCACAACCACACCACCACCAACCACTACAACCACAACCACACACCAACCACTACCACCACAACCAAACACCAACCACCACCACCACAACCACACACCAACCACTACCACCACCACCACACACCAACCACCACCACCACAACCACACACCAACCACCACCACCACCACCACACACCAACCACCACCACCACAATCACACACCAACCACCACCACCACCACAACCACACACCAACCACCACCACCACAACCACACATCAACCACCACAACCACACACCAACCACCACAACCACACACCAACCACCACCACCACACACCAACCCACCACCACCACAACCACACACCAACCACCACAACCACACACCAACCACCACCACCACAACCACACACCAACCACCACCACCACCACAACCACACACCAACCACCACCACCACAACCACACATCAACCACCACAACCACACACCAACCACCACAACCACACACCAACCACCACCACCACACACCAACCACCACCACCACAACCACACACCAACCACCACCACCACACACCAACCACCACCACCACAACCACACACCAACCACCACCACCACCACAACCACACACCAACCACCACCACCACAACCACACATCAACCACCACAACCACACAACCAACCACCACAACCACACACCAACCACCACCACCACACACCAACCACCACCACCACAACCACACACCAACCACCACAACCACACACCAACCACCACAACCACACACCAACCACCACAACCACACACCAACCACCACCACCACAACCGCACCACCACCAACCACACCCACACCCACACCAACACCACCACCAACCACACCCACACCACCACCAACCACACCCACACCACCAAGACGTCGCTGTGTCGCTCCGTTACTTTTTTACCCCTCCCGACACCCAGGCGAAGGTGGTCTTTCTGCAGAGCCATAAAAAAGAGAGAGAGAAAGATGGCGTGGCTCCTCTCGGCTCGATCTGCTCCCAGGACGCTGTGGTAGAAAAGGGGATGGATTTTTGCTATGTTTTGTTTAGTTTTTTTCTCGTTTGTTTTTGACGAGATGAGTTTTTGTGTGTATGTATGTATATATATATATATATATATATATATATATATATATATATATATATATATATATATATATAGTTATTATTATCATTATTATTATTAGTGTTGCTAATAGTATTATTACTATTAGAATTGTTATTACTTTTATTGATATTGATTTATTATTATTATT
>NC_091587.1:8074043-8079043 GCF_042767895.1 Penaeus vannamei | reverse complement strand
ATGTTGGTGATATGTTTGTATGCTGTTGATTTGTTGATTTTATGATGGTGATATATGTTTGTATGTGTTAGTATGTTGGTGACATGCGTTTGTATGTTGCTGATGTATTATGTTGGTGATATGTGTTAGTATGTTATTGATTTGTTATGTTGTTAATATGTGTTTGTATGTTATGTCATGTTGGTGATAAGTGTTTTTATGTTGCTGATATGTTGTATTATTTTGATGTGTTATGTTGTTGATCGTAGGTTGGTGTTATGTGTTGGTATGTTGATGTGTTGTTAGTGATATACGGCAATATGTTGGTCATATGTGATATGTTGCTTTGAGAGCATTTGTGGTTCAGTTTGGGCGGGTGCAGAGCGTTCAATGTATGCCTTTTTGCGCGTTGTGGAATTGTATTGATGTGGTCTGCTTGGCCTATATGCTGTACCTCTTCCTCTTTCCCATTCCCTCCTTCCTCGTTCTCTTTCCTTTTCCCCTTTCCTTCATTTCTCTTTCCCTTTCCCTACTTCCTCTTTCTTTTTCCCTTTCCCATTTCTCTCCTTTCTTTTTCCTTTTCCTTCTTTCCTTTTTTTCCCTTTCGCTCCTTCCTCTTTCCCTTTCTTCTTTCCCCTTTCCCTCCTTCCTCTTTCCCGTTGCATTTCCCCCTTTCCTCTCTTCTATTCTCGTTCCCTTTCTCTTTTCCTCTCCCTCTTTTTCCCCTCCCATCCCCTCTCTCCTTTTCTCCTCCCGCACTCATTCCGTCTACCCCTTCCCCTTTTATTCTCTTCTCTCCCACTCATCATCTTTCTCTTTCCCTCTTCCATCTCCCCTCTCCCCTGTTTTCCTCTCCCCTTTTATGCTCTTTTCCTCTCTTTTTCCCCTCTCTGTTACCTCGCCCCTCTCACCAGTTTTCCTTGTTCCCTCTTATTACCTCTTTCCTTTCCCTCTCGTCTGGCTTCCTCTCTGCCTTTCCCCTCTCTTTCTTCTTCCCTTCCTCTTTCCCCCCTCTCTCTCTCTTTCTGCTCCTCTCTTCCTTTCCCCCTTCTCTTTTCTTTTTCTCTCTTTTCTTCCTCCCTGCTCACCTTTCCAACCCACCTATTTTCCCCTTCTCTTTCCCTTTTCTTTCCTCCTCCTCTCATCTTCCCCCTCTCTCTCTCTCTCTCTCTTCCCCCTCCTCTCTCCCTCCTCTCTCTCTTCCCCCTCCTCTTCCCTTTCCCCTCGTCTCTTCCCTTTCCCCCTTCTCTCTCTTTCCCTTCCTCTCTTTTCCACCTCCTCTCTCTTTTTCCCTCCTCCCTCTCCTTTTGTCCTCTCTCTCCCGCTTTACCCTACTCTCTCTCTCCCTTTTCCCCTACTCTCTCTCTCTCTCTTTACCCTACTCTCTCTCTCCTTTCCCCTCCTCTCTCTCTCCTCTCTCTCTCTCTCTCTCTCTCTCTCTCTCTCTCTCTCTCTCTCTCATTCTCTCTCTCTCTCTCTCTCTCTCTCTCTCTCTCTCTCTCATTCTCTCTCTCTCTCTTCTCTCTCTCTCCTCTCCCTCCCTCCCTCCCTCTCCTCCCTCCCTCCCTCCCTCCCTCCCTCCCTCTCTCCCTCCTCTCTCCATTTCCCTTCCTCTCTCTCTCCCCTTTCCTCTAGATCCATTTTCCCTCTCGCTCCCTTCTCTCTCCTGTGTCTCTACCTCCCTCCCCACCACCACCCTCTCTCTCTCTCTCTCTTTCTCTCTCTCTCTCCCTCTCTCTCTCTCTCTCTCTCTCTCTCTCTCTCTCTCTCTCTCTCTCTCTCTCTCTCTCTCTCTCTCCCTCTCTCCATTCCCTTCCTCTCTCTCTCCTCTCCTCTCGTTCCATTTCTCTGCTCCCTTTCTCCTCCTGTGTCTCTACCTCCTCCCCACCACCACCTCTCTCTCTCTCTCTCTCTCTCTCTCTCTCTCTCTCTCTCTCTCTCTCTCTCTCTCTCTCTCTCTCGCTCTCTCTCTCTCTCTGCCTGCATATTCCAACTCTCAACCTTCTCACCCCCTCCCCCCTCCCTCCCCGTCGCCTCCCCTCTCACTTTGCGTGCCCATAAAATTGATATGTACTTAATAGACGGGGTTGTCCGGTTTCCCTGCTGAGTGATAATCATTCTTGTCGTGATTTATGGGATTATTCTTTATCTCTTTCTTTTTAGGTCGACTCGATCAAAGATAGTTGTTGCGTCATCCTTTATATCGTTTGGTCTGACATAATACTTTGTGAATTTACGTTCACTTTAAGATTGTAGGTGCATGCATTTTTATTTATTTATTATCATTATTATTATCATTATCATCATTTTATTGTTCATTTTTGTCATTATTTATATATATATATTTTTGCGTGTAATTCATTAGGTGATGTGTTACGTGATCTGTACGATTTGTTATTGTGTATGAGTAAAACATCATGTCTAATACAAATATAGCGTGAAAGTATGAATGATTCGATCTGCTGTGGGTTTCAGGACAATTCATCTGTCATGTCTGTCATAAAGGAGACACATTATTATAATCATCACTGATGATGATTATAATGATAATTATATATGATAACGATGACAATGATGATAAAACTGATGATAATAGTGATAATAACAATAACTAGAAGCATTCAGAGAGCGCATACCCCCGCCAAGGCAATAGGGTCACTGATGCAATAAAAAATATTCACACTTGAAGAATTACATACACTGGTGATGCCCGTGTTTCCCTTCCTCGCAGTGCTAATGAATCCTTAAAAAATCCTGAATCCGGATCACCATCAAAATTTGATGGCATCTAAGTTGGGATAAGACACAACTGTGGTAAAAAAAATCATAAAAATATGTTCATAGCCTTTGGAGCTATCCTGCTAACCAACTAACCAACACTACCAAAAGCATAACCTTCTTGGCGGAGGCAATGATGATAATAATAATAAGTAGTAGTAGTAGTAGTAGTAGTAATGATAATGATAACGATGATAACGTTGCACAAAACACTAACATTTATATTTATTCGTAAATCTGTTATTATAAATGTAAAATTATTACGAAGAGCTCACCTACCATGCATGCTGCACACACTTCTCGGTGAGTCGTGGTTCATTGTCTTGTATAATTTTTCCGTCTCAAGTCGTTAAGATTATCCAAGAACAAGACTGTACCATCGTTAGAATTATCCAAGAACAAGACTACAATCGTAATTCATTGCCCTGTACAATTTTTCCACTCCTGTGTAAAGATTATCCAAGAACTAAAATCGTGATATATTATCTCTTAACATCGTTGTTAAGATTATCTTTTTCGTATCGTCCTTTAAGGTTATCTTTTTTTAAGATAATCTTTTCCCCCTACGTCGTTATCCAAGAGCCAGCGAGATAGTCCTGCTTGAGAGGCTTTCGCTGGATCAGCTGTTAAGATGACCCACGTGGATATCGCCCAAATTGTAACACTGTCAGGGGTTTGCTCGGCCATACGTCAAGTTTTGTGGCCGCCCCTAGGACTATGTTTATTTTGAAAGGTCAGCTGATTGCCAGATGTGATTGGTCTCCATGGTGGAAGTGGTGGACCCGGATGGAAGCCATTTTTTTTTCTTTCTCTTTGTTTCTCTCTCTCTCTCTCTCTCTCTCTCTCTCTCTCTCTCTCTCTCTCTCTCCCTCTCTCTCTCTCTCTCTCTCCCCCCCCCCTCCCCCTCTCCCCCTCCCCCCTTTTCTCTCTCTCTCTCTCCCTCTCTCGCTCTCTCTCTCTCTCTCTCTCTCTCTCTCACTCTCACTCTCACTGTCACTCTCACTGTCACTCTCACTCTCACTCTTACACGCACACACACCGAATATTTCCTATTCAGAAATACAATACAAGAGATATATTTGGCCGGCTCCGTATATTTCCTCGTCAGAAATACATGAGTATTTTTGACGTGGATATATTCGAAACCGGTCAAATACAAATACATTATTGTGGAGATATTCATTCTTAGTCATATTTTTTTTCTGCACACGCAAGTGCTTGCAGCGATTTCCTAAATATGGCTTATGTAATGAGAAAATGGAGGGGGAGGGAGGGGGGAGAGGGGAGTCCCCTTCCCTCGCTCTGCACTCGCTTGAAGTACTCTCCGGATTTTTGGCGTCCGTTTCCAATGCTGTCTTGGTTTAATCTTTTTCTTTCTCTTTCTCTTTTGTTTGTCTTTGTCTTTTTTCTTTTTTCTGTGTTTTTCTCTCTTGCTCTCACTCGCCGTTTCATTTTCTCGCAGATTTTTTTTCTCTCTCTCTCCCTCTCTCTCTCTCTCTCTCTCTCTCTCTCTCTCTCTCTCTCTCTCTCTCTCTCTCTCTCTCTCTCTCTCTCTCTCTCTCTCTTTCCCTCTTTCTCTCTCTCTCTCTTCTCTATCTTCTCTCTCTCTCTCCATCTCGTCTTCCTCCCTCCCAATCCCTCCCCCTCCTCCTTCTTCCCTCCTCTCCCCTCCCTTCTCCTCCCTTTTCCTCGCTCCCTCCCCTCTGCTTTCCCCCCCTCCCTTCCCTCCCTTTTCCTCGCTCCTCCCCCCTCCCCCTCCATGCCTCCTCCCTCCCCCTCCCTTCCCTCCTCTCCTCCCCCTCCCTTCCCTCCCTTTTCCTCGCTCCACCCCCTCCCCCCTTCTTACCTCCTCTCCCCCCTCCCTTCCCCTCCTCCTTTCCCCCTCCCTTCCCCTCCTCCTCTCCCCCCTCCCTTCCCTCCCTTTTCCTCGCTCCCTCCCCCTCCCCCTCCACACCCAAGGGCCCCAGCGACCTCCTCCCTCGTCCTCATTATGAACCTCTTAGAACACACTTGGCGCCGTGAACTGACCTAGTCCACATGCTTTTTTTTTTTTTTTTGCCTTTCTTTGGAGTCCATTTGCGGTTCCGTAATAAAAAAATAAAAAAAAGAAGAAAAAAAATGTTGCAAGCGCGAGTGAAGTCGTGGTTCACCTTTGACCTACTGCCGGGTCGTTTCTGAGGGAAATGGTGCTTGAGATAGATGATTTAAAAAGTCTTTTTGGTATTTCTTTCACGTGTTCGTTT
>NC_091587.1:8059043-8061543 GCF_042767895.1 Penaeus vannamei | reverse complement strand
TTCTTCTTCATTCTTCTTCTCTTTAATCAGGGTTGTGCAGTGGAGGTGACACTGGAAAGTAGTAGTAATGAAAATGGAAAAATATATTTGATAAAGGGATGTAGATGTGAGAAGAGAGGAAAATTATATTGAAAATGATAAATAGGAATTTGATGTCCATTTTTTCAATAATGGTAATAAAGATAAAGATAAAGATAAAGCCGAATTCCTGTTAAGAAAAATCGCTTTAAAGAAAGAATCAGAAAGCCCTTTTCAATATAATCACAAGAAAGACCGAAAGGAAGAAAGAAAGAAAAAGCGAATTTCCTGTCAAACATTTTGCAAGAAAGAATAAGAAGAAAGAGGATCGGAATCCCTTCTGTCGCGCCTCTTTTGTTTCCCGCCGCCGCCACAAAAATTTCGCAATAAAGAATAAAAAATAAAGAGGATCGGAATCCCTTCTGTCGCGCCTCTTTGGTTTCCCGCCGCCGCCACAAAAATTTCGCAATAAAGAATAAAGAGGATCGGAATCCCTTCGATTTCCCGGGCGAAGGACTGAAGAACCTCCTGTCGCGCCTCCTTTGTTTCCCGCCGCCGCCACAAATATTTCGCAATAAAGAATAAAGAGGATCGGAATCCCTTCGATTTCCCGGGCGAAGGACTGAAGAACCTCCTGTCGCGCCTCCTTTGTTTCCCGCCGCCGCCACAAATATTTCGCAATAAAGAATAAAGAGGATCGGAATCCCTTCGATTTCCCGGGCGAAGGACTGAAGAACCTCCTGTCGCGCCTCCTTTGTTTCCCGCCGCCGCCACTTCGCGCGAAAAAAGAGGGGTCCCTTCGATTTCCACAAGGCTGGCCTCCGAGGCTGCGTTTCCCGCGGGTATTTAGAAGGAGTAATGGGGGCCAGTGCGGGCGGTTTTTGGGTGCGTGTGGGGACCAGGGGCTTGCGGGTGGAGGGCCCCGTGGTGTGTGTGGGTACCGAGGTGGTGCGGGTTGTTAGGGAGGTGTGTGCGGGCGGTTTTTGGGTGCGTGTGTGTGCGTTTGGGAGGGAGGTGTGTATGTGTGCGTTTGGGACAGAGGTGTGTGCGTGTGTTTTTAGGGGCGAGGTGTGTGTGTGTGTGTGTGTGTTTGGGACAGAGGTGTGTGTGTGTGTGTTTGGGAGGGAGGTGTGTGAGAGTATCAGTGTGTTTGTGTGTGTGTGTTTAGGAGGGAGGTGTGTATGTGTATGTATGTTTGGGATGGAGGTGTTTGTGTGTGTGTTTTTCGAGGGAGGTGTGTGTTTGTGTGTGTGTATGTGCGAGCGCGTGTGTGTATAGGTGTCGTTGTTCCGAAGGAGGCGACGACGGGGCAAACTGAGGCTACGCGGTGGAACATCCGGGACTTGACATTTCCCCGTCTTCCTTTTTTCTCTCTTTTTTGAAGTCGTTTTTAGATTGCAGTTTTAAGGAATTACTGTTTTTTCTGGTCTTTATATCTAACCGTTCTATAGGATAATAGTCTTTCCAAGTCCCAAATCTGACAGCCAGTAAATCCTAAATCTTAAATTTCGTATCCTAAAATCTATTTATCCTAAGTATTAATGCCTATAAAATTCTAAATATCAATTATAATTGTTAAATCAATAAATCCTAATGATCATAGACAATAAAACCCACATTTTGGATTCCCTCTCTTCCCTAAATCAAAAGTCCCCCAAAGTTTTTAAGAATTAGACCTAAATTTAGCCCTTAAAACGACCTGAATTCTCACTCCAATATTATAGAGTGGCCTTTAGTAAGAAAAAAATGGAAAAAAAAGGAAAGGGGGGAGGAGGTACTCTTCCCCCCTTTCCTTTTTTTATCAATTTTGCAAGTTGAAAGAAAATGCAACTCCCCCCCCCCTTCCTATTTTATACTCGGCAGCCTTATATAATTCCCTATGTAATGCCAGTCGTGAAGTCAAGGTGAACCCGCAACGTAACGCGAATCATGATGTCAAGGGAATCATGACAGTGACGTCTGTTTGACATGTGCAGGTTACAGACCTCGTTATGGATTCTGTGTCATGTAGTCGAGTCGAGCCGGGTTGGTATTCGACCTGTGAGCCTTGGCCGGTTGTTTTTCTTATTTGAGGTGTGTTTTTTTGGATCATTTTGTTTCTTATTTTGCTTTGATTGTTAGTTGTTTTTTTCTGCGGGTATGATTGTTTAAATGATTTTTCTTCTTACTCTTTTTTTCTGTTTTCTTTTGTCTCTCCTTGTTCCGTTTTCTCTTTTTTCTTGTTACCCCCATTTTCTTTGTTTTGCTTAGAACTCCATTTTCTTTTTTTTCCATATTACACAATTTTTTCTCTCGTGTTACGATTTTCCTTTTTACCTTTATAGTATTTTTTCCATAGATCTTCGTTATTCATCTTCTAGTCGTCGTATATTTTCCCTTCGCCCTTTAATCTTCAGTCATAGCCTTGAAATGCTTGAACTCAACCTCCTTACCAGATCCACGGGAGGACTGAAGTATTTCGAAAGTGGTTTCCTAACCTAGG
>NC_091587.1:8055818-8058543 GCF_042767895.1 Penaeus vannamei | reverse complement strand
AGAGGGGGGGGACGTATGTGTCTTTGTTACCATTATGATTAATTCAAACCAGTTTTTTTACATTTTACATTTTGATAGCTGTGGTTTCCAGCATGATTCCGAACCTTCCAACGGAGGAGGCGACACTGCCATTGGTGGTTAACATGACTGTGTATCTGCAGTAACTGAGCACTGTCAGAATAATTTTTGGGGTCACAATATACGTTGAAATACAAGAAACGAAAAAAAAACCGCTCCTATTATTCACTCTACAATACATAACGATAGAGTTTCACAGATATTGTGCTTTTTTGGACGAAACCTAAAAGGTGTAATATGCGACTGCATCTGGAATTTTATATAATGCAAAAAGGGGTCAGCCTTATCAAACCCCGCGTATGAAAGTGATCAGGCAAGGTCATCCGGCTGTGACGTCACCAAAATAAACAGTTTGAGCAGCTGTGTGCTAGAAACGTATAGGGGAAAAAATTGTGGTGGTGATGATGCTAATAGGAAAAATGTAATGTTGATAGTCATGATAATTGTAACTATAGTGATGATGGTAATAATGATATGATAAATGTGATGATGAGGAGGATGATAATTGTAATTATGACTGGAATTATGATCATGATGAGGATAAGGATAAAGATTAAGCGATGATAATGATAATGAAAGTCAAAGCGAAGATGATGACTATGATAATGGGATAATGAATTTTCAAGTAAAAGAAAACCGTTAAAGTGTAAATGAGGTTAACTAAACTTTCCCATAGATTTAAAATATTCTAATCCGCAGATCAGTCTAGCGTTATGGTACCTATAGCTGTTGTATTACATATATGAGTTATTATTTCTTTATTGTTATTCATTCTTTTTATTAATATAATTTATCTTTGTTATTGGTGCTTTTGAGTTTTTCTGGTTTATTTTTAATTTTTGTCTTATCAGTGTTATGACAAGAAGAGAGTTATTAACCACCGTGAATTATTTAAAAAAAAAAACTTTTCTTGTTGCAATGTTGATATGCTTGCTTTTTTTTGCGTTGTAAAATGTGGGTTTTATATGCGTAGATTTATGTATCGGTAGATTTGTACTAAGGATTTGGAATGATTTCTGTATTTTTATTGATTTTGTTATATATATATATATATATATATATATATATATAAAATTATATATATATTAATTATTATTATTATTAATCATGGCTCCATATCTTTAGGATGATGATAATGCTGGTGAAACTGATTGTTTCTGGCAACTAGACAATAAGAGCCGCCCTCTGGCACTATGGACAATCAGTCAACCAAAAACTCAACATTTTTCATTTGTTCCCTTCATATTCCCAAATTTACCATATTAGCCTCACCCTTTCATCCTTCCCCTTACCTTTCCTCGCCCTTTCGCCCCTCCCCTTTCGCCCCTCCCCTTACCCTTTAATCCTTACCCTTACCCCTTGATCACGCCCCTTACCCTTTACTCCCTCCCCTTACCCCTTGATCACGCCCCTTACCCTTTACTCCCTCCCCTTACCCTTTCAACATTCCTCCCACTCCTTTAACCCTTTCCCTCCTCCTTTTAACACTTATCCTCTCCTTCTCACCCTCCCTTTGTGTCTAGCCACTTCCTTCCTTTAACCCTTTCCCTCCTCCTTTTAACACTTATCCTCTCCTTTTCACCCTCCCTTTGTGTCTAGCCACTTCCTTCCTTTAACCCTTTCCCTCCTCCTTTTAACACTTATCCTCTCCTGCTCACCCTCCCTTTGTGTCTAGCCACTAACTCTCCTCTTGATTGAATCTCGAACCCCAAATCTCGCTTCCCTTCTGCAGGAGACTGGGTGGGCGGCGGAGCGGGAGCCCAGGTGGCGCGCGGGCGGTCGCTGCCCTCGAGCCCCGACGCCCAGGTGGTCGTCCTGTCCAATGAGATCGACTCGTGGATGGCGATGCCGGAGCAGTCCCTGGGCAACATGCCGTATCACCTCCATCAGGTACGTAGCTGGGGAGTTTTGCGTTGTGTTAGCTCCTTCAGGTACGTATGAAGGGAGCTCTTGTCGTCGTATCAACTCCTTTGGGTACGTATAAAGGGAAATCTTGTCGTATCAACTCCCTCAGGTACGTATGAAGGGAGCTCTTGTCGTCGTATCAACTCCTTTGGGTACGTATAAAGGGAAATCTTGTCGTATCAACTCCCTCAGGTACGTATGAAGGGAGCTCTTGTCGTCGTATCAACTCCTTTGGGTACGTATAAAGGGAAATCTTGTCGTATCAACTCCCTCAGGTACGTATGAAGGGAGCTCTTGTCGTCGTATCAACTCCTTTGGGTACGTATAAAGGGAAATCTTGTCGTATCAACTCCTTCAGGTACGTATGCAGGAAGCTCTTGTCGTCGTATCAACTCCTTTGGGTACGTATAAAGGGAAATCTTGTCGTATCAACTCCTTCAGGTACGTATGCAGGAAGCTCTTGTCGTCGTATCAACTCCTTTGGGTACGTATAAAGGGAAATCTTGTCGTATCAACTCCTTCAGGTACGTATGCAGGAAGCTCTTGTCGTTGTATCAACTCCTTTGGGTACGTATAAAGGGAAATCTTGTCGTATCAACTCCTTCAGGTACGTATGCAGGAAGCTCTTGTCGTCGTATCAACTCCTTTGGGTACGTATAAAGGGAAATCTTGTCGTATCAACTCCTTCAGGTACGTATGCAGGAAGCTCTTGTCGTTGTATCAACTCCTTTGGGTACGTATA
>NC_091587.1:8045818-8050818 GCF_042767895.1 Penaeus vannamei | reverse complement strand
TTGATTGGGAGGTGAGGGAGTGGTAGGTAAGTGTGTCTAATGTGGTCTTGTTCATTGGTTAAGGTATGGGGATACGAGGGAAACACTGAACATAGGAGGTTTCTGCATTATTACTTTTAATTTAGGTGCCTATTGTCACTTTGTACAGATAATTCCTTTATTACCACTCACACCGAATACAGGTGGTTCTGCGCTATTATCACCACCGAATATAGTTGGTTAATATACTGTTACCATCCTATTACTCTTTAGAGGCGGTCACTATACTACAACTCTTCCCTGAAAACAAGTGGTTGCTGTACTACAACTCTTTCCTAAAAATAGATGGTTGATGTACTACAACTCTTCCCTAAAAACAGATGGTTGATATACTACAACTCTTCCCTAAAAACAGATGGTTGATATACTACAACTTCTCCCTAAAACAGGTGGTTGCTGTACAAGTCCGTCGACCCTGGCATGGTGCTCCGCTGGCTGGTGAGTGAGCTGCAGCAAGCCGAGTCGAGAGGAGAAGTGGTCCACATCATAGGCCACATCCCGCCCTTCTATTCGGATTGCTTCGCTCAGTGGGCGCACCAGTTCTCCAGGATTGTCTCCAGGTGAGGGAAAGGGGCGTCAGGGAAGGGTGTGTGATGTTTTTGTTGTCTTTTTTCTTTTGGGTGGGGTGATTTTAGAAGTGTGTGATGTTTTACGGGCCTGTGACTTGCCGCTGAATGCTGTTGAGCTCTTTAGTCATGGGTTGCATGAAAAATAGACGAAGCGAAGATACACTACTAATGCAGATAGGACTGTCTGCATATATTAAACAGAAAGCACACATCCAGAAACAGAGACAGGCGCACATGCATATAGTACAAACACAGTTGATTGCTGTACTACACACATAGGTACATAAACACACAAAGTACATAATGTTTGTAATTACGGCTAACTCTTAACCTGCCGGAACTGCACAAGGAATATAATAATGAAACAAAATCCCCTCTATCCACACAAGAAAAAACTCGACACGATTCGTAACACCCACATAAACATCCACAAGAAGTCATGCAAAAAAACTCGTAGCATCCACACCTCTCCGCCCGTCTACCCACACACAAAAAACATACGTAATAAAGAAACTCAACGCGTATCTTAGCATCCACCTGAACATCCACACGTAATAAAAAATCTCAACACGGTTCCTAACATCCACCTGTACATCCACGCCTCCAGGTACGCCCACATCATCCGTGGGCAGTTCTACGGGCACTCGCACCAGGACGAGTTCCGCGTGCACTACGACGTCAACGCCCCCAACAAGCCCATCGGCGTGCAGTATGTGTCCCCCAACAACGGGCCCTTCCACGACCTCAACCCCTCCTACAGGGTCTTCTACATCGACGGCGACCATCCGGAGACCACGAGGGTAAGCTGCATTTTTTTGAAGGGGGGGGGGGAGAGGGGAAGGGTGTTGGTAAGAGAAGCGCGGGAGGAGACGGAGAAGGGAAGGAGGGAGGCTTGATGGAGGAGGAGAGGGGAGGGGAAGAGTGTTGGTGGGAGGGAGGAGACGGAGAGGGGAAGGGTGTTGGTGGGAGGGAGGAGACGGAGAGGGGAAGGGTGTTGGTGACAGGGAGGAGACGGAGAGGGGAAGGGTGGTTGTGGAAGAGAGGAAGGGTCTTAGTGGGTGAGGCGAGGGAGGAGAGGGAGAAGGGTAGGTGGCTTGATTTTCATTTTTGAGAGGCTAGAATTGGAAAGATTTTTTGGGAGGAGGGGTGATTTGTGGCTTAGTTGATAGGTTTTCGAGTCCTTATTGGGATTTTTTTTTTTTTTTTTTTTTTTTTTTTTTTACGAATGGAAACCTTATTCCTCGCATATTAACGCGAAACACCTTAATCCTCCCATCCCCTTTTGGCAGAACGTACTGGACTACGAGACCTGGGTGATGAACCTAACCCACGCCAACAAGTACGACGCTCCTCACTGGTACCAGCTGTACACCGCCCGTCGCGATCTCCAGCTGCCATCCCTCGACCCCCGGCACTGGGATCAGCTGGTTCAGCGCATGGCTCGGGACCCTCAGCTGTTCGCGCGGTATCACAGGTCAGGGTTGTTCTCTTTGGGATTTGGCGAAGGGTGGTGGAGTGCTGGATTAAGCGGTGTTGTTTGCACGTTTGGATACGTTGCACTTACAGTAAACCTTCAAAGTTCTTGATAGATATGGCAAATTTTTGCCTGACCCCGTTTGAATGTTTCGTCCACATTTAATGTTGTTTTAAGGGACCTATATGGAACGTTTCATCATCTCTAGGAGGGTGAAGTAAGCGCCGTTGTGTTCTTTGCAGATACCAAGTCCAGGACAGCGACAGCGCGTTATCCAAAGGCTGCGACGCGGAATGTCGGCGGAACACCCTCTGCGCCATCGTCGAAGGAGACAAGTTCATGCCGCGCAAATGTCGCCCGCATGATTGATCCCACCGACATATGTCACACCTCGACATATTTTTCTTTTGTTACACCTTTACCTACTGATGTTGTAGAGTATCTCTATTTTTTACTTATATAATAAATGCACAAAGTTTTCATTTGTTAAACCCTTGAAACGAGTGTGTTTTGAGTAGCTCGACGTTAGCTGAGCTCAGGACCGACGTAAACGAATGGTCTCAGATTCCAAATGCATTCGCAGTCAGCCTCATCATCCAAAGTAGTAAAGTCTCATTCTTCAGTCAGAATGCAAGTCTTGTTCGTTCGTAAGTAGAATGAAGAAACAGTCTCTGTATTTTGTCAAAAGGCTGATGGCGGGAAATATATGTTTTCGGTCCCAGTTTGTTGTTAATTCTCGGAATCTGTCTCCTGGGCTAGTTCACGAGGGTCCGACATTTTGTCCGTTTGCTTTGCCAGTAGGTCCTGTTTTCCTGCTTGTTTTGTGTCAATAGATAGACATTGTTGTTATCCAGTGAGACAGACGACGAAGGCCTCTGGGCCAGATTTGTATAAAGTGAATCTATTTGACTCGGATTTTTAACCATAGTCACCGATTTCGACCTTTCCTCTCTGTTCGTGGGAAACATCATGATCATCAACATTTTTTGTGCAGACACAAACTTTTGATTTAATAGACAGTGTTTCTGCAGTTCTTTGTTCCGATATTTATCTCATTCCCTACTCTTATCTATGTGAATATTACATGTTCATTTATATACCTATTCCCAGGTGATAGATAATAAGCCATTGTTGTATAAGCAAAACCGAAAAACAAAAATGTGATTGTACATCATACATTCAGCTATGCAACAGTATATGATTCCTGCACAAACACGTGGCTGTGCAGCGGGTTGTGCAGCAGTTGACTGATGAGGCAGCTGTGCTAGCATTTATTAGTACAGTAGTAGTGATGGATGTACAGATGTGTGGTTGTACAGTGCCACTAACACTAGCACAGTCAGTGCCTCTGCATCACTGGCTGTTGCGCAACTTGCAGCTTCCCTTAAAGTAAGAAATAACGTTAACAGTACAAGTTCCTGTGGCAAATAAACAGTATTATCAAACTTATGTAGGTTAATGACAGTGATAGAGAAACTTATCTTAAGTGAATGAATTACATCTATTATAACATAGTGTTTTATAAGACCTTGATTGTATTGGTCACTGAATAAAGACCGGTGTGATTGATTATGCAAGAGAGAGAAAAGAAAATGACTTTGAGCAAGCACTGATCAGGTTGTAACTCTCCCAGTGATTGATGTTACGTAAAAGACCTCAAACATGTTTTCTAAATTATGCGCATTAATATTTTTTCTTATAGTTCGTATTATTAAACACAAAATCCTGTCCAGGACATTGTGACATCTTGGAGGTTTGAGAGGCCAGATTATGTTAAATGTTGAATAATAATGTTGAACGTCAAACGAGTTGGGTCACTGCGGCCTCTACTGAAGAAAGGTTTTCATTCGTGTACCTAAAAAACAGACAAACCTTTGCAGTATATATGTTCGCGTGTGTTTCTGTGTGTGCAATGCATTTTTTCTGCCATATTACACCCATGTTTTGTAGCGTAGATATATAGGGTAGGTGTTTTATCGTATTGTTCGTCTTTCGCATTGTGTGTTACATTTGTTGATGTTTTTAATGCCTCAGTAGGATATGTTTTTTCTTTTTTTTTTTAATCTGTCATATGGTAATATGAGTTTCGTGTATTATTTTTAAGAACTAGTCTAGTATAGTGGCCTCCGAGTACCCAGTAGTCTTTCACGATTTTTTTTTTTATTCTTTTATTTTCTAATATAATGAATGGCAAAATCAAGCAGGTTTTGTGTATGACTCGAGTTCATATAGTGTTCAGTCTTAATATAATTCTACTAATGTGGTATTCAACTGTCAGTGCACTTTGACCGTGATGCTCATTTGTTTTCCATAGCTGACAGAAGCCCTCCATTACCAGCACTGATCACTCAGCCATTGTGGGTCTTTCGTCTATGTTTTGTATTTCACAACTACGCGTCTCTATACATGAAAATCATGTTTTTTTTCCATCATTTTCTTTTTTGTTACGCATCACCCAATATTATTGATGGTATACTTACCATATTTGTACTGTTGTCATGGTACTCTGATTGTAGTTAGGGGACACAGTGAATTTTTAGATAAAATGTAATGTATATATATGAATACACGCACACGCGCGCGTATGTATACACATGCATAAACGCATACTTAGGCAAGTACACATACATATGCACAAAATCAGGTGCGTACATACACGTACACGCAAATATACTTGTATACACATGCAAACATACGTGTGTGTGTGTGTGTGCGCGCGTGGGTGCGTATGTGTGTGTGCGTGCGTGCGTATGTGTGTGCGTGCGTGCGTATGTGTGTGTGCGTGCGTGCGTATGTGTGTGTGCGTGCGTGCGTATGTGTGTGTGCGTGCGTGCGTATGTGTGTGCGTGTGTGCTTGTGTGTGTGTGCGTTTAGAATGTTTTCATGAATATATGTAGACATGTATACATGTATGTATC
>NC_091587.1:8035818-8038318 GCF_042767895.1 Penaeus vannamei | reverse complement strand
CTTCAGTCTGATTCCAAAGTTAGATAAGGCTTTAGTTTTGTGTTTTTTCTGTAATTAAAGATATACAAGTTTTATAATGTTTAGATATTGTTTTAACATAATCTGTTATTCTTATTTTTACAAGAAGTGTGTATTGTGCCATCTTTGTACCTTTTTTTCACTCTTTTTTTTCTTTTTTTTTAACATCTATTTGCCTTTATCATGAGTTCTGCCAATGCAACCATCAAAAGTATTAAAGTGGTTCAGAATTGATATTTTGAATGTAAACAGCTAGCATGGCAGTTTAGATTCTTCTTTTATGCTTAATATATTTTGTTTCTTTGATAAAAAAAATTCCAAGAGTTTTTACAAATGGAAGTAGAAGTGAATAGAGTAAGGGAAATAATATTGACCAGAAGGAAATAAGACTTATTTGAATATATGTTTCTTCCTTGAAAAACTATATTAGAATGATCTCTCATTGTACAAGTATTGGAAAATTCACCTTTTGTGCTGAATAGCTTACTATGAAAATGTTCCTTGCACTTGTTTAGCTATTTTTTCTCTTGTTGGTATAACTGAAGGAAAAGAACGATTACAAGGTAATTTTCTGTGTCTTTTCAGAACATTCATCTTGATTACTGAACAAAATTATGAAGCAGAGAAAAAAAACTGTTTATAGGATTTATGTTGTGAACTGGAAAAAACAAACAAACAAAGACAGTATCACTTACAGAGACAAAATGAAAGACGCAATAAGAGATGAATAATAAATTGCTGCATTTTGCATTTACCCGGTTCTACAGCAGATGAAATGCAACCTAAAAGAAAATGCATTTTGTCTGTTTTATCTTTTGATGAATAATCCAAGTGGATTTGAAATGTCACAGTTTACTAATCATTTATTATCAAACTAGCACATTTATTAGTTTCACCCATTAATCATTAACCATTTTATTATCATGTCAGTGTTTCATTTTATAGTTTATGCATTTTGTGAGAATCAGCATTTTAAAAGACATTAGTTTATATGTTAATTATTATTTTAGGGGGCTATATTTCTTTCAGGTAACTATGTAGAATATGGCTGACCCAGACGACCCAGCTACTGATGGTGGCTTAGCCCAAGCGGTAAATGAGGAGGTGATAGTGAGTCTTCCTGCCGTGGCAGCAGCTGTGGCAGCGGCTACAACCATATCTACAGGAACACACAGCTCCACAGCTTCTCAGGCTACCATAGCCTCCACACTCTCTAGTTCCTCTACAATGAATGCTACACCCCCTCCTGGTAATTAGATGTAAAATTACTGTATTTTTATTTTTTTTTACTTGGGTTAATTACTTATTTGCATGCCACACAAATTCTGAATTTGGGGTTAAGGCCATTTAATACCAATTCCTTTCATAAGTACTACACAATTAGTTATATCAACTTTAATTACTCTCACCCACTTGAATCAAGAATTTCATACACAGTCCTTGTAATGAATCAACAGTTTGTTCAGTTGTAGAAAAGAGAACTTGGCAACTCATCTATACCCTGTTTTGCCAAGGTTCTATTTTATTCCAAGCAATTGATACTTAGTACTTGTATTTACATATGTTTAGTATTTTTAAAAGTCAAGCACAGCATGTTTATCCTTTACGTAACAATCTTGAGACTGAACAGAGTATAGTTGAGAATGAAGTCTTGCTCCTAGGGATTCTCTGTATTCAATAGAATGAAGTATTATTTTTTATTGAATTATATAATGAAGAGATCAATCACCCTACCTTGAGACTGTGGCTGTGATTCCCAACACACTAATGTGTAAGGCTTCCCAAGACTACCAGCCTTGTGCTCCACTAACCCTCATAATTGCATTAAGCACTTGTGATCTTTTCCTTACCATGAAGTGAATAAGAGTTTTCACTAACCCACATGTGATAAATGGCTCTATGTTATTTACTATTCATAATGTATTGTATAAAAGAATGTTTGGAACTGATTCTGGTGTATAGCTATTTGCAAGATAAACAAGATGGGGATAATCTTGTTTGGGAATTCTTTTTTGTACTGTCAAGATGAACATCCAGTTTTTGCCACTATAAGCCTTATGGTAGCACCCGTTAAGGATCATTTCTTTATACATTGAGCAGAGGGTTTAAATGCTTAAGCCACAAGGAAGGTCGTAGCCGAGAGGAGTTAGGTCAGTGGTAGTGGTGGTGTGCGAGTGGGACCTGCTCTTGTTAAACATAACTCAGGAAAATTATAGCACTTCTGCATTGTGTTCATGTTAATAAGAAAGGAAATGACACATTTTTGAGAAAACCAGTATATTTTTTTCTGTAGGAAAGTCTTTTTTTATCTACTTATTTTTTTACTGTTACTTAGAGAAGAAATGATACCTTTGTGAAGATTCCGAGAAACTGACCTGCTTTATTTAACAAATAAGATACGCGCCACAGAATGAAACGAACGAAAACTTTGCCTCCAAACCTTCGACGTCCATTGATGATCCCAAAGACTAGTAATCCGAGT
>NC_091587.1:8018318-8030818 GCF_042767895.1 Penaeus vannamei | reverse complement strand
ATATGCTGTGTTGATAGCAATGATACATGTATATGTTATTTTCTCATAATCAACTTGACCTTATTTTCATTTGTTTTACAGGAGCGGAGTCTGTCAAAGAGCTTGCAGCGAGGTGAAGATCCAACATTCGACCAGCTCTTGTTAGCATTTGGATGTGTCGCTGAGCATTGCTTGCCCTCTCTCTTGCGAACCCTCTTTTCATGGTATGATCGCCAAGGAGTGGAATGGGGTGCAACAGACAGCAAATATAAGCAGGATCCCAGCAAGAGCAAAGGGTGAGAAAGCAGTTGCAGTATTTAGAGTCTCATTTCTTTTATTTTATGATGTATGTGTCTATGATAAGAGCTGCACTTGTTGCTGTTTTTACATGTAAGGAGATTGTGGTAAATGGAATATATAATAGTATGATTATTAATTTTTGTGAAATGGTTGGAAGTATTGAAAGTTTTACATTATCTCTATGGTAACTTAACATTGTCTCTCCTATTTACTAAGTATATGGTGAACAGAGTCAATGATTGCAGGTTGTAAAAATTTGGCTGAAGTATACTATATCACATCTGTTTTCTTATTCTCTGTATACAGGGTTGATGCAGGCTCAAATGTTGACAGAGAAACCATACAGGAACGCAGAGACCTTGCGGTGGAATTCATATTTTGTTTAGTGCTTATTGAAGTATTGAGACAGTTGGCAGTGCATCCTGGACATGATGACCTGGTGCGCCACATAGAAGATATTGCTTTTAAGCACTTCAAGTATAGGGAAGGGTAAGGCACTGTATTTCTCTCTGCATTTTTAAATGAAGGAGTGATTTTCCTCAATTGCATGTAATTATCGAGTATTGTAATTTGCTTTTGACATTGAGTAACAGATTTTTTTTTGTTTGTGTGTAATATAGTTTTCCATTTCTTGCAGTGTTCAAAATAATCCCAATGGTGCCAACATTAACACCATTGCTGACTTATATGCTGAGGTCATTGGTGTCCTGGCACAGTCGCGCTTCCAGTCAGTCAGAAGACGATTCATGGCAGAACTGAAAGAGCTGCGGGCAAGAGAGCAGTCATCAGTCACAACACAAAGCATTACATCTCTGTTAATGGGGATGAAGTTCTTTAGGGTTAAGGTGGGTCAGTTGGTGAGGGGAAGATCAGAGAAACTATAAATGGCTAAAGATGATATTGTCATACTTTTGGTGATTATTCCCATGTTCTCATAGATATTTCTTATATATTCTTATCCTAGCACCAAAATTATTTTTATTGAACACAGTATAAGATCAACCTTTGTTGATATCTATTTTTAAGTTGCCAAGAATTTAAAGAGAAATTTGCAATTTATTCTTGTATTCTCAGGATATCTGATTATTAGTTTTTATAGGGTTGGTGCAGGAATGAATAATGCAGAGATACTATACAAAGTTGGTGAATAACAGGTAAATAATTTCTCTCCTTTCAGATGGTGCCAATTGAGGAATTTGAAGCATCTTTTCAGTTCATGCAAGAATGTGCTCAGTATTTCTTAGAAGTTCGAGACAAAGATATCAAACACACCTTGGCTGGGCTTTTTGTGGAGATTCTGGTTCCAGTTGCTGCTGTAAGTTTGGATTTTTCTGTGGTGTGTTTTTTGTTTAACTTTGAAAATAATTGGATGAAAGTTGTATACTAGTTCTTCATAGGATACATGCATATTAGGGAATATTAAATGATTAAGGCTGCCTTGTGTGTTTAGAAGCCCTTGACATTAAGGGGAGGTTATCAACTCAATAGGCAATTTTTAATATGGAAGAGAGCTGTTGATATAAATAAAGATTTTCTGGTTCTTT
This sequence comes from Penaeus vannamei, assembly GCF_042767895.1. Lineage (NCBI taxonomy): Eukaryota > Metazoa > Arthropoda > Malacostraca > Decapoda > Penaeidae > Penaeus > Penaeus vannamei. The sequence continues at coordinate 8,028,995 of NC_091587.1, read as the reverse complement.
GAGGTTATAGCAATCAGGTAATACATCCTAATCAGATGTATTGGTTAAGATGATTTTGTATTATAAAGGCAGTCAAACGGACAAAAGAAATGAGAGATAGACCCACCCCAGCCACCCCTCATATCCCAAGAACTCCAGCTGCAAGATAAAAGTCTCAATTCCTTGGATAGATTGATCCTTTTTATTTTTCTGCGCCACCTATTGGGCCTGTTTTTGGTCTAGTACAGTCTGTCTATGGGTCTTCCTGAGTGCTATACCTGGTGACAGCAGTAAGGGTCTACTTGGGTTTGATTCTGGTCTGCTCCACCACTTTATTGTGGATGAGGATGGATTTGCAGTGCTCCTGCTTTTGCCTGCAATATTTTACTCAAGTGGGTCTTTACATTGGCTGACCAGTGTCTTGTTCTTCATACTCAACAGAGCTATCATCAGTGTTTGCATTATTCCTGTGTTCAAGCTCAATCCTCCATTGCTGTGTTTTTGTTCCCCTGTCTTCATTTTTGCATAGTAGGCAAAAATCCCACCAGACCTTAATGGACCAGAAAACGAGGAATTTGATGGAAGGAGAAAGTTCTTTATGTGTCTGATTCCTTGAATTTTACTATCTAATTAATATCTCGCAGCAGTAGAAGTGAGAGCGGAGGATGAGTGGTTGAGGATTTAAAAGGTTACTGGAAGGGTGTATTGACCTCTTTTTTATTTCATCTTCCCAGTTTCTTGGTTTTACAAGGTAATAATCCCAGTTACATAAAGGCAGCTCATTTCATGTATGTAACTAAGGTATCATCCCTGATTACTATAGCTTTCACACCAGCCTGTCAGACAGGAAAAGATCATATTCCTTCTATCAGATGCCTCATTTCAAGGAAAAATTTAGGGCAATTTTGTCATTAATTAGATTATGTTCATTCAGAGATAATGCTGCATAATATCAATTTAACATTAAACTTTCCCCAGACTGTGAAACATGAAGTGAATGTGCCCTGTCTGAAGTACTTTGTGGAGATGTTGTATTCTACAACCTTAGACATGGCAACAAGGAACAAGCACCGCTTACCTATCTTCCCACTTGTTACTTGTCTGCTCTGTGTATCACAGAAAACATTTTTCCTGAGCAACTGGCACTATTTTCTTGCAATGTGTCTACAACATTTGAAAAACAGAGATCCTAAAATGTCTCGTGTAGCCCTAGGTATGTTAATTAATTTTTGTACTGTTACATATATGAATACATGTTAATTGAATTTCATGATTTACAAAGTATGAGAATTGCACAAGTAGCAAGTAATAACATGTAACTTGGTAGTTGCACTTTGGCATTTATATGTGAATACATGTTAAAACTTTACTATATATAGAAATTTACTTAGATAAATGAAAGGATAATTACCTTTCCAGAGTCACTGTATCGCCTGCTGTGGGTGTACATGATCAGGATCAAGTGCGAGAGCAATTCAGCCACTCACTCTCGACTAGCTAGCATCGTCAACTCCCTTTTCCCAAAAGGTTCCAAGGGAGTTGTCCCAAGAGATACTCCACTGAATATATTTGTGAAGATCATTCAGTTTATTGCCCAGGTACTATATGAGATTACGTTTGGCAGTAATGAATACACCTTTGAAATTCTGTTTTAATTGATTAAATTATGGTATTTATTACTCGCTTGGTGAATGCACTTGTAAAATCATGTTTTTTACACAATTCAGGAAAGACTCGACTTCGCAATGCGTGAAATCGTCTTTGACCTGCTCTCTGTGGGACGTCAGATCAAGATCATCATGACCCCAGAGCGCATGTCAATTGGCCTGCGAGCTTTCCTGGTTGTGGCAGACAGCCTCCAGCAGAAAGAAGGTGATCCCCCAATGCCCCGCACAGTTGGAGTTCTGCCATCAGGAAACACGCTGAGGGTCAAGAAAACATTCTTGAATAAGGTTAGTGAGAACTGCGTTTTGAGTGAAAGGAAGTAATTCTTATAAAAGGAGGTATAAAGATTGTATGATATTATTGTCACCATTTTATAAGAGAAGGGGAGATGAGAAAAGAAAAGTGGAAATGTATATCAAGCTGCAGAAATATACATCTGAAATAACTCTTGGATTAAGTTGTCTGAAATAGAACTCACCTTGAACTTATACATATTTTCGTCCTTTCAGATGCTAACAGAAGATACAGCCAGAAATATTGGAATTTCTGCATACTACCCACTTGTCCGAAAGTCCTTCAATGATATTTTGAAAGCACTTGATAGCCAGTTTGGAAGACCACTAATGATGACAAATACACAAAATGTTAACAAGGTAATTGTGAGATAGTATTTGAAGCCACCATGTGCAGTTGTTTATTGTAAATACAGGGATAGAGAACTTTGCTGTTTGAAAACACAGTAATCTGAAGTCAATTTCCAATCAAATTGTCTGTAGTAACAAAAGATTGTATTTTTAGGAGGAACAGCATTCTGGAGTTTGAATATTATTATTTTTTTTGTAGGGACAGATTTTGCTTATTGAAAAAAAGCAGTCTGCTTTTTAGATATTTTGGGATTTTTTGAATTAATAAAATCAAAGATGAGTATTGTATATGTAGATACTGGGTGAAATATTGCTAGGACATAATTTCTGTGAATTTGGGCCTCATTACTTTAGATAGACACTGTAACAAAAGTAAGGAATATAATCATCAGAGAGCTTAATTATTTCTACACTCAAATAGGAACCTGATGAAATGATCACTGGTGAACGTAAGCCCAAGATTGACTTGTTCCGAACGTGTGTGGCTGCGGTACCTAGGCTCATACCAGATGGGATGTCTGGCAGAGATTTAGTGGACATGCTCAGCCGACTCACTGTTCACATGGATGAGGAACTAAGAGCTCTAGCCTTCCAGAGTCTGCAGACTCTTGTTCTGGATTTCCCAGAGTGGCGGCATGATGTCGTATATGGTATGGGATTTGTGTTTTTATGTATTGTAATTATTATCAGAAAATTTTTCTCTCTCTCTTACTATTATTGTTATCAGTCATTGTTTTCTGTGGTATGATATGGAAGATGTTTTAGAAGTGTTATTATTTTTTTATGTTTTTTTTACATTCATGTTTTTTTGTATGATAATAGCTTAACAAATATAATTTTTTTATTATTGAATGATAGTTTTGCATAAAAACTTTTAATTTCAGGTTTTATCCAGTTTATTGTCAAAGAAGTAGGGGACACATCTCCCCAGCTCTTGGATAACGGTGTCAGAATGTTGCTACAGATACTCACAGCTTGGAAGAACGCTCTGACAAATACCAACACCACATCCAATGCCAACAAACGTGATCCAGGTGTTGGCGATTTACACCATCTCCATCTACACCAGGTGAATACATCTCAATTTTTTTAACCCCATGTATCTGATGATATCTCTGTAGGCATCATGGTTAGAAGCCAGAATTTCCTTTCGAACAAAGCTGTCAGTATGCTAGATGCCTGGTCCAATATGGGTAATCTCACATCTTATGCTATACATTGGCATAGGGGTTGATGGTCCAGGAAGATTTCTAACAAGACTTAATGAATTCTGTCTTCTCTCTTAGAGATAGTGGACCAGCAACTCCCTCTAGATTCATTGATAATCCTGACATTCCTTAATCTTGCAGTTAGAGGGTTAATGATTTAGGTTGCTGTTATTAAGATGGGGTTCCCTAGTGTTCTGTGTTTGGTGCAGTGGTAGCTTTCTCATCTCACAATCTTGCTGATCCACGTACAAATGTTGCACCGGTGGCCTGGCCATTCCTTGCACACTGGGTAATTTAGAAGCAAATATAAGCAGAGAGCCTGTCATACCAAACATAATATCCATTGTGACAAATTGAACTGACTGAATTATTATTATAAATTATTACTGTGTTAAAACCACATTATTAGGGTGAGGAAAGCACTTTCACTTTGCCACTCTGTAACTACTAGGAGGATTAAAATTTTATGTTTTTTTGACTGTCCAGGCTGTGCACTCCTCAAAGATGTGTGTGATTATGAGAGGTTTGTAGTGGAGGCATTGTGGTTTGAGAGTTGGAGTAATTGCACTTGTATATTTCATGATGGCAGTATGACAGATAGGGAAATAAAAAGACAGATTGAAATCTTTAAAGTTTATTATTTTTCAGAGTAGAAGGAATAACATACATCTTTCTAATTTCTTAACTCATCCATTCATCAAATAGCTGTTTTCTTAAACGAATGTTTTTATTCACAAAATGTATTATACAACATTTGACTTTCACAGAGAGGAGACCACAGCGATGTATTACGACTGGCTGAGGGCTTTGCATTAGTACTGTTGTGCAGCTGTCGTCAAGCTCCAAGGAGAGTTTCCGTGGCTATCATGAGAGAGGTTAAGCAGCTGGCCAAAGTTTTAGGGGAAGAAGATCCCATCAACCACCCTGTGATTGATGTTATGGATAAGTAAGATCTAGTGTCTTTTGTTTGTTTTTAAGTGTTTAAGTACTTATTAGTTTATTTGTTTACAGTTATGGCTTTGTTGTGCTTTAGAATGTGGGTAGTGAGGCATATCTGTCTTATAAGGTATGTGAAAGATCTTCATACTTACTTGCTATGATTTCAGAAGGAAAAAACTTTTATTGTGAGAAATTGATCCATGTTTCCATTAAAATTGAATCTCTTTTTACCAGATGGTGTGGCTGTGTTGTTGAGAGTGTACTAACACTTCTGCCAGCTGGTGAGAGATCTGCAGTTGCAGCTACCACAAATATTGATTTACAGTGGCTTGCTGACCGAAGTTCGTCTGTATGGACAGGAGGTAAAAAGATGACTTAAGATGGTAGACACTGCTCTATTACCTTAGATTAACCATATGCAAAGTATCGTAAAAGTTGGATTTTTTACTCAGAATCATATATATATATATATATATATGTATATATATATATATTTATATATATTCATATATATATATTCATATATATATATTCATATATATATATTCATATATATATATTCATATATATATATTCATATATATATATTCATATATATATATATATTAGTATATATATATTCATATATATATATATTAGTATATATTCATATATATATATATATATATATATATATATATATATATATATATATATATATTTATATATATATATTTAAATATTTAAATATTTAAATATTTAAATATTTAAATATTTATATATTTGTATATTTAAATATTTAAATATTTAAATATTTATATATTTATATATTTATATTTTTATATATTTATATATTTATATATTTATATATTTATATATATATATATATATATATATATATATATATATATATATATATATATATATATATATATATATGTATATGTATATGTATATGTATATGTATATATATATATGTATATGTATATGTATATGTATATGTATATGTATATGTATATATATATATATATATATATATATATATATATATATATATACATACATACATACATACATACATACATACATACATACATACATACATACATACATACATACATACATACATACATACATACATACATATATATATATATAAACAGTATTTTGCCTAATTATTCAAGAGGGCAATAATTAGCTTTCTCCTCTCCAATTGTCAAAATAGTGAGGCTCAACTTATATATTTATTGTATGATTATGGTCTTAACTTTCAATGTCTTACCTCTATCTATTTATGGATAGGTTTTTCATAATTTCCTTTTTTTTTTTTTTTTTAAGGATTTATATTTAATATCACCCCATTTTTCTTATGATTTCCCGTAAAGGCTTTGTAGAAGACAGCAGTGTGAAGAGTGTAAGTGTCCAGCATCTGCCATGTGAAGATGTGTGGGCCTTAGTGCTTTGTGGATTCATTCACCACGGGCGTGTCCTGTCTTCCTGCCCCCAAGCCATAAGCCACGCCTGGCCTATTGTGTACACGAGAGCAAATTCTCTCTACTCTATTGTTGACCCAACGTAAGTATGGCTATGTGTATTGAATGTATTGGGATATGAGAAAATATTTCATGATAGGCAGTAATTATATGGAATTAGAACTTAATGACATAATTCACAGCATCTCTGTATATAGTTTTTCTACTTATATATTATATGATATGTTAATGTAATAATAATGCTCACAATGCTAATCTCATGACCTTGGTAAAACCTGCAGACCACTTAATGACAACCGCGCCTCACTCCTGCGCAGTGCTACCCAGATGAAGAAGCCAATAAGTGAGCGAGATGTGTACATGAATCTCTGGAGAAATTATGTCGTCCTTGCCTGTCGTGTTGTTCCAGCTATTACCAAGACCCCTTTTATTAGATGTGCGTCGCCCGATATTAGTCTTGGGTAAGATGGAGATGTGTTTTTTGGACTGCTAATGAATGACTTTGAAATATGGATGTATTTTGATTCATCTGATGGTACCATTTGAGTGTAATTGGTTTAGAAATTTGTAGCCAATTTTTTTCTGATTATAGATATATTTAGGGTTGTTCTAGAATTCCATAATTCTCAGATTTTGTCTCAGCAACAAATTGACATTGATTCCAAACCATTTTCCCCAGATCTTCCCCAGATAGCGGAGCTGGTGGAGATAGAGGAAGTGACCGTCATAACCCTGGATATTCAGTGTCTCCACTCTGCCTGTATAAGCTCTTGGTGCCTCTCTTGCGCTATGAAAGCACAGACATGAGAGATGCTGTTACTCTAGCTCTGGGGAAGATCAATCACATTGCCTTAAGGTAAACTAGAATGAAGTATGCTGTTGTGAGATTATTTGTCAATAATATTATCAAATACATTTTTTGTTGGGAGGATTACAAGAAGCTACAGTTTCAGCATATAGTGCGCTATTGTTATCATGAATTATAAGTGTATAGTTACTCAAGTCCATATTCCCCTCAGTGATTTAATGGAAGAGCTGCTGCCATACATACGTGAAAGTATTGACAGAAAGCAGGAAAACATGAGGCGAAGGAAGAGACGAGATGCTCTGAGAGTGACTTTAGTAAAGTTATTTGAAATGAGTGCAGAGCAAGGAACATTTGCTTTGAGGTATGTATATATCTTGCACATTTTATTTATTACATATTTAATATCTTGACAGAAATATAGCTGTATGCTCTAATAATGCTGTTTTTAGAAAATGAATAGCTGATATGATTTTCTGTATTTTTAATGCATGGTTTGCCTTTACACAGTGAAAGTGTCATTGATGGTGATACAGGATCTCTTCAAAAGCGCTACCTAGAGTACATGGATGGAGCCCGTCTGTACTTGGAGAATGAAAATGATAAGGATAACACACTACAGCAGATCAAAACACATTTTTGCCACTTTGTTCGAAAGCTTATTGGCAGTTTTTCATGTAAATATCCTGCAAAAAATTTATGTATTTGGTAACTGTTGATTCATAGATTGCTGGAATTGTCAAAAAGTTGAAATAGAAATTGGAAGAATATTGTCATTTTAAAAGCATTAGTCTCATTAATTGATATTAGGATAGTTTTATGATTCTTTGATTTATGAACAGTGGAACAACGGCAAACCCTTATTCCACGAGCACTTCGGAAGGACCTCTTTTACCTCTTTGCGTCGTGGAGTGGTGTCTTTGGTGCTCCGTTTGGCTTCAAGGTCTGTGCACTGTGTACTATATTTTTAGGGTTTTCAGAAAAAATATGTGTTTGATGATGAATTGATAAAGGAATACGGATGCACATATACCTATCTGTCTCTCTAACCATCCTCTTTTCCTCTTTTTTGCTCCCTTTTCTTTTCTTTTGTTCTTCTTAAACACATATCTCCTCTTTTCTTCCTCTTCTTCTTTATGTCTTTTTTTTTCCCATTTTTGAAATTTTTCTTCTTTGTCTTTTGTTTGTTTGTTTTTTCATTTTTTTTCTTTCGTTATCATTATTATTGTTTCTTATTCTTCTTCTTATTATCTTCTTTCACTTCTTTTTGTTGTTGTTCTTCTTCTTTGTCTTCTTCTTCTTCTTCTTCTTCTTCTTCTTATCTTACCCTTCTTTTTGTTCTTTTTCTTATTCTTATTCTTGTTCTTGTTCTTTCTTTTTTTCTTCCTCTTTATCATATTCTTACTCTTTACTGATGCTATTTTTACAACTTAAAATGCAGAGCCCAGATTCTGGAAACCGCCTGCCATCAGAATTCGAGCTGTGTGCACTCCACGCCTCCAGTGCTGTGCTTTGCTGTGGCCCATCTTTTGACCCTCAATTACTGGCTGATGACGGTAACATTTATCAGTGGCTCGATGCTCTCCTAGGGTCACATGATGAAAAGGTAGGTAGCATGGCACTGTGATTGTTATTTTTTTATTTATTTGTTTATATATTTTTTTACATGTTCCTTTTAGACTGGGCAGTGGAAGTATGGTTTTAATGGAAAGGACTCAGTGCAGGAATTTTATAACATAAAGTGGAACAGTTTGCATAATTTTTGCTAGAGGTTTGAAATGGTTAGGTTTGAGCTGGTGTGGCTGCATTGGATGTGTGCGCAATTTAGTCCTCAGCTGAAAATTTCCATTGCAGTTAAGAATATCTTCCTGTATTTCAGTAGGCTTGACAAAGTCCATGTCTCTCCTATTAATCCAATTCATGTCTGTTACACCAGATTATATCCTAAATTTATATCATCAAGCTTATAAGAAAAGAAAGAAAGCATTTTTGAAAATGAGGGATTATTGCACATCATGGTTTCGAGATCAGTAAGGGCTATTGTACACAGTTATATATACAATGGCTGAACATTACTTTGATGGCTGAACATGACTATGGCTGAAAATTACTTTGATGGATAAGGGTGGGCAGGTGTTCAGTGATGCATAGCCTTGACCTATTCCACTCATTTCCCTATGTTGGGGTCCTAAATATTCATTATATCAGAGAGGCTTGAACATCTGAACTCTAGATCACTACTTCGATGCCTTAGCCCACTGAGCCAGTGAGGACACTATTCTGAACAAAATATAATGAAGTTAACTTTTATGCATTTTGGGAGAAAACATTAGAAAGTTACATTGCATTTTTCCCCTTTGTCTGATTAGGAAATAAAGGACCATTTTCCTTTTTTTTTTGTAGCAACATTATCATCATGTTTGGTATGATGATATGTTCACTCTTAGAATCAACTGATGTGTTTGCTTTTAGAAGATGATTTCTAAATAAAACTGTTTAAAGTCAGAATCATATAAACAGGCCAAAGCAAAGACAGATAAAAGTTGTCAAAACCTGTTATAAAATCTTATTATAAAGCAACTCCTGAAAGGGGGTAGCCTTTTGCAGTTGTGTAGGAAATTTTCTGATACTAAAAAGACGAGTTGATCATATGAGCACCCCAAGCCTTAGAAATGGAGGAGAAATTGGTTCATGATGTGTGTTTTTCTGTGTGTGCCTTTGTGCCTGTTTGTGTACCTGTGTGTGTATTAAATACTTGAATGTCCATTTTAAACTGTTTATAGGGTAATTTTAATTCTGTGTCAATACTTGAATGTTTGAAAATATTATTTCATATTTTGGGTTTTGTTTTTTGTATGTAATTGCTACATATATCAGATGTTTATTTTTTTCTTCTAATAGTATTTTTTTCAGAAGAGTATTAATGCTAACAAAGAGAATCATTAGTTAGCAAATGTTAGATTTATGATTATTTTATGCAATTAATTCCATGCAGTTGACAGTCAGTGAAATTAAACATGCTTATTAAATTAAAGGAAAAGATAGTAGTCCTCTTAAGAAGACAACATAATCTTTTTATACATTAAGAAGTGCAATAGCTAAAGTTTACTTACATTTTGTTGTGGAAGGAAAGTGTACTGATGGAATCCTCCACATAAGAGATTTTACTGTAGTATTATGGACAGATTTTACTGTAGCTTTTCCAACCACAGATGCTTTTAAATTGGTAGTTATTAACCCAACTAATTCTTGTATTGTTGTACTGACATTGAAGCATCATCATTTAACATGATTAGATACTTAACTAACATAGTCGAAAAGCTTAAGCTCCATTTTTTTTTATTTGTGCCGCTGCATGTGTCTTGTAATTGATGTATTTCTCCTGCTGACATTCTTCTCTCTCTTTCTTCTTTCCATATGCGCTCACTAGATAAAAAGCAAGGTAAGTTGGAGTTATACTGATATCAGAATTTTTTTTTTTTTCTTATAATTTATTATTTTTTTTTTTCCTCTCCTTATAGCATGTTATGTATCAAACACTTGTGTTGTTTTGCTTGTGCTAGTAATGTATAGAAAGGTAAGACCAGAAAGATGTAAGCAGGCTTTAGTTTAAAAGACAACTGTAAACCTCGCATCTGATTTCTGCGGCTATTTGAGTGTGCAGTGCAGTGGACAAGTGCATTAGGCCCGGGACGCAACTAACGCAGCAATGGAACAGCAACTTAAAGCTTCTCTCAGCAACATCCAGGTACCTTTTTGTTGAATAATCGAACAATTTTTTTTATTATTTGGGTCTTGTCGCCTAACTCTTCTAAATGATTTTCACATCAGTTTTTTTTCTAGTCTGATTCTTTGTTAAGTAATTTTCCCATGAACTGGATCCTCTCATCTTTGTTGAATAATTTTTTCATGTTATTTTCTTTTTATCTCTGTTTATACATATAAGTAATGTAGGAAGACTGTAC
>NC_091587.1:7995818-8010818 GCF_042767895.1 Penaeus vannamei | reverse complement strand
TCCTCCACCCTCCAGTCCCTCCACTCCTCTCCATCCTCCACCCTCCAGTCCCTCCAGTCCCCCCGGTCCCTCCACTCCCTCCTCCACCCTCCCCTGTATGCGTCCGCGGCGGACTCATCATTCTCTCGACCAGGAGCATGACGTCACGGGGCTTATATGGTAATTAGCACTTATCTCATTAACGGTTCAGTCGCTGTCTGTCAGGGTAACAGGGCGGCCAGCACCGTTACCTTCGGTTTATTGGGTAATCAGGCTAGGGAAAGGGCAAGGAGTTGGGGAGGGTGGAGGATGAGAGGGCAAGAGATAGGGGGTGACAGGGGAGAGGAGGAGGAGGGGAGTAGGGGAGAGAGGTGGGAAGGAGGTAGGGGAAAGGGTGGAAGGAGGTAGGGGAAAGGGGTGGAAGGGGAGCAAGAGAGAGGAGTGAAAGGGGCAGGGAAAGGGGGGCAAAGGGAACAGGGGAGAGGGGTGAAAGGGCAAGAGACAGGGTGGCAGGGGGGAAAAGGAAGAGGTAGAGGGGAAAGGAGTGGAAAAGGAACAGGGAAGAGGGATAGAAGGGGACAGACGAGGGGAGAAAGAGGACACGTAGGAGCGTTGGAAGGGGTGGGGCAGGGGAGAGGAGGTAGTTGGCAGAAGGGTAAAAGTAGACGGCAGGGAAGGGGGGGGAAGAGGGTGGGAAGAAACAGGGGGGGGGGGCAGGGGAAAAATAGTTATGCAGCAGGGGAGAGGTGCGGGTGGTGGTAGGGGCGGGGGGGGACGGCGGCAGGGGCAAGCGGAGGAATGGGGACGGACAAGGCCAATGGAAGGAGAAGGGAAAGGCATAGGAAGGGCGCGAGGGGCAGGGGGGAAGAACGGAAGGAGGCATAGGCAAGGGGAGAAGAGCTGAAGGATAGAGCGGCAGGAGAGAGAAAGGCATAAGCAGGGGAGAGAAACGAAAGGGGCATAAGCAGGGAAGAGAAAGGCATAAGCAGGGGAGAGAAACGAAAGGGGAATAAGCAGGAGGGGAAGAGCTAGGGGATAGAGAGGAAGGGAAGAGAAACGAAAGGGGTATAAGCAGTGGAGAGAAATGGGAGGGGGCATAGGCAGGGAAAAGGAAGGCGTAAGCAGGGGAGAGAAACGGGAGGGGACATGAACAGGGGAGAGGAAAGCAAGAGCATAATGGAACAAAGACAAGCAACAGGCGAGGAACAACTAAACGGGGGAATGGCTCACGGGTAAAAAAATATATAATCGCGGCTAATTACAACTATTCTCCTAAGACTATTAAAGGATAAATTCTATTTTCGGAAAATTACGTCCCTCAGCTATCATCTGTCCGCCCTCGTAAGGGTTTAGAGATCGAACGGAATTGGGTTAGCGGTTGAAATGTGATCGAGTGTTCATGGCGATTCCAAATTGTAATTCGATGCTCCCGGACCCCCCTACCCCCCCCCTAACCCCACCTGCTCCCCTACCCACCAACCCCCATCTGCTCCCTTACCTCCCCCCACTCCTCATCTGCTCTCCACCCCAACCCCAACTGCTCCCCACCCCAACCACCATCTGCTCCCTTATCCCCCTACTCCCCATTTGCTCTCCACCCCAACCACCATATGCTCCCACCCCCAACCACCATCTGCTCCCTTATCCCCCCACTCCTCATCTGCTCCCCATCCCCCACCCCAACCCCCAACTGCTCCCTTATCCCCCCACCCCCCATCTGCTCTCCACCCCAACCCCCATCTGCTCCCCATCCCCCAACCTCCATCTGCTCCCCATCCCCCCACCCCTTCCCCCATCTGCTCCCTTACCTCCCCCCACTCCTCATCTGCTCTCCACCCCAACCACCATATGCTCCCCCACCCCAACCACCATCTGCTCCCTTATCCCCCCACTCCTCATCTGCTCTCCACCCTAACCCCTATCTGCTCCCCATCCCCAACCTCCATCTGCTCCCCACCCCAACCCCCATCTGCTCCCCACCCCAACCACCACTCTGCTCCCCACCCCAACGCCCATCTGCTCCCCATCCCCCAGTCCAACCCCAATCTGCTCCCTATCCCCCACTCCCCATCTACATCCCACCCCAACCACCCCCATCTGCTCCCCATCCCCCAACCCAACTGCTCCCCACCCCAACCCCCATCTGCTCCCTATCCCCACCCCTCATCTGCTCCCCACCCCAACCACCATCTGCTCCCACCCCAACCCCCATCTGCTCCCCACCCCAACCCCCATCTGCATCCCGCCCCACCCCCATCTGCTCCCTATCCCCCACCCCTCATCTGCTCCACACCCCAACCCCATCTGCTCCCCACCCCAACCACCACCTGCATCCCACCCCACCCCCCATCTGCTCCCCATCCCCAACCACCACCTGCATCCCACCCCACCCCATCTGCTCCCCACCCCAACCACCATCTGCTCCCTACCCCCCCTCCCATCTGCTCCCCACCCCAACCACCACCTGCATCCCACCCCAACCCCCCATCTGCTCCCCACCCCAACCACCATCTGATCCCCATCCCCCACCCCCCATCTGCTCCACACCCCAACCCCCATCTGCTCCCCACCCCAACCACCACCTGCATCCCACCCCACCCCCCATCTGCTCCCCACCCCAACCACCACCTGCATCCCACCCCACCCCCATCTGCTCCCCACCCCAACCACCACCTGCATCCCACCCCACCCCCATCTGCTCCCCATCCCCACCTCCCATCTGCTCCCCACCCCAACCACCACTTGCTCCCCACCCCAACCCCCATCTGCATCCCACCCCAACCCCATCTGCTCCCCACCCCAACCACCACCTGCTCCCCATCACCCACCCCCCAATCTGCTTCCCATCCCCCACCCCCCATCTGCTCCACACCCCAAACCCCATCTGCTCCCCACCCCAACCACCACCTGCATCCCACCCCCACCCCCCATCTGCTCCCCATCCCCCAACCCCCATCTGCTCCCCTATCCCCCAACCCCCCATCTGCTCCCTTATCCCCACTCCCCATCTGCTCCCCACCCCAACCCCCATCTGCTCCCCACCCCAACCACCACCTGCTCCCCATCACCCACCCCCAATCTGCTCCCCATCCCCCACCCCCCCCATCTGCTCCCACACCCCAAACCCCATCTGCTCCCCACCCCAACCACCACCTGCATCCCACCCCACCCCCCATCTGCTCCCCATCCCCCACCCCCATCTGCTCCACACCCCAACCCCCATCTGCTCCCCACCCCAACCACCACCTGCATCCCACCCCACCCCCCATCTGCTCCCCACCCCAACCACCACCTGCATCCCACCCCACCCCCATCTGCTCCCCACCCCAACCACCACCTGCATCCCACCCCACCCCCATCTGCTCCCCACCCCAACCACCACCTGCATCCCACCCCACCCCCCATCTGCTCCCCACCCCACCCCCCTCTGGTCCCCCCCCCCGCCCCCATCTGCTCCCCATCCCCCACCCCCAACCCCCACTTGAGTGTAGAGAAACCTTGATCTTTTTTTGGTTCGTCTGTTTTTTTATTATTATTTTTGTTTTATTCTATTCTATTCTATTTGATAATTTATTGTCTTGTTTTATTTATTTATTTATTTTTGCTTTTATTTTTATTCTTGTGCTTATTCATATTTATTATTTTTTCCTTACCGACTAAATGCTATACTCAGATTGGACGAGCAATGTATTTAACGCTCGATCATGGGCCCTCAACTTCACTCGAATTTCAATCACTCTTGAGTTGATGCACAGATTCCTTTCCTCTATTTTCAGAGTCTGCATTTTTTTCCCCCCTTTAATAAACATTTCAAACCAATTACGTAATGGCGGATTTAAGTTGCGTTGCTGTTGTTTTAATGCAATTGGCCAGTAACTTCGTTTTTAGGCGCAGGCGAATAACGTGGAGGCATGTCCGTGGGAAAAGGGATAATGAGAGAGGAATTTAGAATGCGAGTGGAGTGAGAACGAGGGAATTTGTCGGTCTTTCCCTTGTCTCCTCTGTCTGTCTGTCTGTCTGTCTGTCAATGTCTCTGTCTCTGTCTCTGTCTCTGTCTCTGTCTCTGTCTCTGTCTCTGTTTCTGTTTCTGTCTCTGTCTCTGTCTCTGTCTCTGTCTCTGTCTCTTTCTTCTTTCTCTTTCTCTCTCTGTCTCTGTCTCTCTCTCTTTCCTCTCTCTCTTTCTCTCTTCTTCTTCTCTCTTCTTCTTCTTCTTCTCTTCTTCTCTCTCACTCTTTCTCCTTTCTCTTTCTTCTCTCTCACTCACCCCCTCTCCTTCATCCCTGTCTCTCTCACCTCACCCCTCTCTCTCATCCCTGTCTCTCTCACTCACCCCCTCTCTCTCATCCCTGTCTCTCTCACTCACCTCCTCTCTCTCTCACCACCTCCTCTCTCTCTCTTCACCCCCTCTCTCTCTCACCCCTCTCTCGCTCTCACCCCTCTCTTTCACCCCCTCTCTCTCTCACTCCCTCTCTCTCTCACCCCCTCTCTTCGTCACCCGATAGTCTCCCCACCTCACCACCTATGCCACTGCTACCTTATTCCCTCTGCCCTTCCCCCACCCTAAAGCCCCTCCCTAGAGCTGTGTTCAGTGACGGACAAAGTCTTTTAATAGATTGAAGCTTCGAACCTGTCCTACGCCATACAAAAAGTGTGGTATGAAGCGGATGTTCGAAGCGGAATTCGAAACATGCTTGATAAGAGTTTTTTTTTTTTTTTTTTTTTTGCCGTGGCTGTACTTTTAAAAATTTTAGGTATTGGTACAGGTACACCGGTATAAATCTGTATTTGTACCCGAATTACTAGTTCAAATAATGGTCGATCTTCGATAAGGACAGAAGAATATTTGAAATAACAGATTAAACGAAATATTTATTGTATTAGACAAGCCTTTTTTTTTTCTTTCTTTTTTCTTTTACTGTTTAAAGAGTCTGTTTTCCTTTTCTTGAAGTAAACTCTTTCGCAAATTCCCTCCAGAGTCTAGTGACAGACAGGCATTCTCTCGGCAGTCATTCACTCGTGTTGCGGCTCGCTTTGTGAATGAAATTGTGTCGAAAGCTTCCTGTTTAAAATATTACTATTCTGGAGGCAGGGCGCTTGTAATGTGATCTGTTCCAAGAGTTGAATTGAAACATTGTAGTTGTATTTATAGGCCTTAGCAATGTAGTTGTATTTATAGGCTTATTCACAATAGGAAAATATACATGTATAAATGTAAGTTCATTTAGATCCAGACAGGTCCAGTACCGGTACAACAGCGTTCCCGGATTTTAGAACTGTACCTAATCGATTATACCGGTACTGTGCCGATACACTGTACCGGTACACAGCTCTACCCCTGCCCCTTTCCCCACTTTCTCCCCCTACCCCCATTTCTCTCCCCACTCCTTCCCCTTTTCCCCTTTTCTTCTTTCCCATCCCTCTCCCCTTTTTTTCTCTCCCTTCTTCCCCCTCCCCCATTTTTCCTCTCCTCCTCCTCCCCTTTCCCTCTCCCTACACCTTCCCCTCCCCTATTTCCTTCTTCTCTTCCTCCCCCATTTCCCTTTCCTCCTCCCCTCCCCCATTTCCCGCTCCTCCTCCCCTCCCCTTCCCCCCATTTCCTCTCCTCCTCCCCCATCCCCCACTTCCCTTTCCTCCTTCCCCTTCCCCCATTTCCCTCTGCTCCTCCTCCTCCCCCTTCCCCCATTTCCCTCTACTCCTCCCCCTTCCCCCCATTTCCCTCTACTCCTCCCCCTTCCCCCATTTCCCTCTACTCCTCCCCCTTCCCCCATTTCCTCTCTCCCCAAACCCCCTTTTTGTCCCCTAACCCTTTATCACCCCGTTCCCTCTTCCCCCCAACCCCTACCCTCTCTAACCAAGCACTCTGTTGTCTGGTAAACTAATGATTAGGACACGTCATCTTGTTATGTTAATTAGCCCCCCGTATACCTGCTTGCCTTACCTCGTTACCCTACCAGATAGTGCTCCACTCCCGGATTTGTCGGGGTCACTAATCAGCTGTTTATTATTTATGGCGCGATGGTCGAGCTCCGACTGGTTATTCGTGTGTGCTTTTAATTTTCGTGTTGGTAAGGGATCTATGTCGTAAGGGCTATGTTCATTGTATCAGTTCATGTGCTAAAAAACAAAGTGTTCAGGGATCGTTGGCCCCAGTCAGTGGCAAGAAATAAGATAAAATAATGATAAAAGAAGAATAGAAATAATTAGATTAAATCCCGTCTCAAAATATACGAGTCTACCCCCCTTTTTTCTTTTCTTTTTTGCTATTTTAAAGGAAAATGATCTTTCTCGTAGACCTGTTCTGTCAGATACCCCCCCCCCCTCCCCACCTCCGAAAGGTGATGGTTCCTTTCGCGTCCAGATCGAGTCCAGCGGTCATAGCCAACCCACCCATAAATATTCATCACAATCCCGCGGTAACATTGCGTGTCGTGAGCCCCGTCCGTGCGGCAGAGGTAATAAGGAACACCTGTTGGCTCGGCTAATGGCGTGGTAATTACGGACGGCACTGCGCTTGTTTGGTCCTTACCAGCTCAAACGACGCAGGATAAGGATGATTCACGCGGGAAATGGTGCGGGATGGCCTGCGCTGAGGGCGGGTTTGGGGTTTGCTGCTGCCGGAGATTAGGCAAATGGCTCTTGTGATGCGTTTCTTTCTCTTTTCTTTTTTAGACATGTGTATATATATGTATTTTGCTTTATTGCTTATTTATTTTTGACTGAGTGATATTTTGAATATATGGTTTGGATCATTTGTATATATATGTATATATATGTATATATATATATATATATATATATATATAATATATGTATGTATATATACATATACATATGTATATATACATACCTATATGTATATATACATATGTATGTATGTATGTATATATATGTACATATTTTTTGTGTATGTATGTATGTACTTATATATGTATATGTATATGTACATAAATACACATATACATACATATGTATATATGTATATATATCTTAATTCTAAAAAAACAGACTAATTATACCGCCTGTAAGTATTTAAGAAGGCTATGATAAGAGCAGATATCTCGCTGAATAGTTTGAGATGAAATATGAAGCGGCAAAATGCTTGATAATATAATTGAAAGAACTACGTGATTAAAGTAAGCTCCATGAATATAGAATATATAATCATCGAAGCTTGAGAAAAGAAGATAAAAATAACGTAGCAGAAAAGGATAGGAAATTAGATCACGAAAACAAATTTAAATTCAAATTAAAAGAATGAAATTAAGAGATTTGAAGTCACTGTATAAAGAGAATAGGATAATAAGAGGAAAGGTAACGAAACATAGATAGAAAATATATGTTAAAAAAGTTACGTTAAGATAAAGCAAGAATAAAAAAGGAACAAATTAAAGAATGAAATTGAATGAGAACAAATTAGAAATGAAATGAAGTAAGAACAAGTCAGGAATAAGATAACAAATTAGAAACGAAATGAAATATAAGTAAGATAGAAACGAAATAAGAATTAGCTAGAAACGAAGTAAAATAATAACAAATAAGAAACGAAATAAGAAAAATAACTTTATTAAGAAATAAAATTACAAAGAAAAAAAAAAAGATAATTTGCCCAAACTAACAGCCATTTCTTTCTCCTCCTCCTCCTCCCTCCCTCCTCGCCTCCCCCCACCCCCTTGTTGTAGATCTACGCCCTGGCTCAAGAGACGATCGTGCTGCTGCTGGAGTTCAACCCCGATTCGGGCGCCGTGCTCGACTGGGTGGTCGACCGATGCTACACCGCCACGCCCGAGGTCGCCGACGGATGCTTCAACGCCCTCGCCACCATATTCTCCGCCAGGTGAGTTGCGGGCGTGGGTTGGATGGGTAGGTGGGTGGGTGGGTGAGTCATCGGGCTGATAGGTGAGTCGTGGGCGTGGGTGGGTAGGTGGGTGCTTCAACGCCCTCGCCACCATATTCTCCGCCAGGTGAGTTGCGGGCGTGGGTTGGATGGGTAGGTGGGTGGGTGGGTGAGTCATCGGGCTGATAGGTGAGTCGTGGGCGTGGGTGGGTAGGTGGGTGCTTCAACGCCCTCGCCACCATATTCTCCGCCAGGTGAGTTGCGGGCGTGGGGTGGATGGGTAGGTGGGTGGGTGGGTGTTTTGGAGTTTTAGGTACTATGTTTGGTTGATAGGTGAGTCGTGGGCGTGGGTGGGTAGGTGGGTGCTTCAACGCCCTCGCCACCATATTCTCCGCCAGGTGAGTTGTGGGCGTGGGTTGGATGGGTAGGTGGGTGGGTAGGTGGTTTGGAGTTATCGATACTATGTTTGGCTGATAGGTGAGTCGTGGGCGTGGGATTTGTGGGTAGGTGGGTGGGTGGGTGAGTCATCGGGCTGATAGGTGAGTCGGGGGCGTGGGTGGGTGGTGGTGGGTGAGTCATCGATACTACGTTTTTGCTGATGAGTCGTGGGTGTGGGTTGGATGGGGGTATGGGGTGTGAGTGGGTAGGTCGGTGTTTTAACGCCCTCGAGATTATGTTTTTTTTCTGAGAGGTGGGTTGTGGGCGTGGTTTTATGGGTGGGTGTAGTATGGTATTTTAGTTGCCTTTGATACTATGTTTTCTGATAGGTGAGGCGTGGGCGTGGGTGGGTAGGTGGGAGCTTCAACGCCCACGCCACACTATTCTCCGCTAGATGAGTCGCGGGCGTGGGTAGGGTGGGTGGCTCGTATCATGTGGATGGGTGAACCGTATTCATGTCGACAGATGTAGCAAATGTATGGAAAAGAATATACATCTTCACAATACAAATGATGTATTCAGCCGGTTTCGAATGTATCTTCGTCAGAAATACATATATGTATGTATTTCTGACGAAGATATATTCGAAACCGGCCGAATACATCTCTTGTATTGTGAAGATATTCATTCTCATTCATATCTTTTCTTCTATATTACTCAAAGTCTACATTCTGCTACAACTGACATTCCTATGATTGTTTTTTTTTTGTAGCGAGATATCAATCTTGTTCATTTTGCCTGTAAAGGAGGAGGAGGAGGAGGAGGAGGAGGAGGAGGAGGAGGAGGAGGAGGAGGAGGAGGAGGAGGAGGAGGAGGAGAAGAAGAAGAAGAAGAAGAAGAAGAAGAAGAAGAAGAAGAAGAAGCAGAAGAAGAAGAAGAAGAAGAAGAAGAGAAAGAAAGAAAGAAAGAAAGAAGAAAAGAAAGAAAGAAAGAAAGAAAGAAAGAAAGAAAGAAAGAAAGAAAGAAAGAAAGAAAGAAAGAAAGAAACAATAATATCCTTTTGTTGTAAAAGCATGAACAAGGTAGGGAGGAGATAACGTAGATGTTTCTACATAAAGAAAAAAACGGAAAATAAAAGGCAGAGTTCGGAGCGACCGTTAAATGTTTTATTTTTTCGGGGAATAGATAACGGAATAACCGTATGTTCTCCCTTGGTCCTGTGCTCTCGAATCTCGCTCTCAGGAAAAAAGTAGAAAGGGGGGAAATGAGATCAGAAGAGAAGATAGGGAAAAAGGAAAGAAAATGGAGAATGGAAAGAGAGGATGAGGGAGAAAGAGAGAGAGAGAAGAGAAAGAGAGAGGGAGAGAAAGAGAGAGGGAGAGAAAGAGAGAGAGAGAGAAGAAGAGAAAGAAAGAGAGAGAAGGAGAGAAGAGAAAGAGAGAGAGAAGAGAATAAGAGAGAGAATGAGAAAGGGAGAAGGAGAGGAAGCGAGAGAGTGATGAAAAAAGAGATGGAGTTGAGGAGAAAGAGGGGAGAATGAGCAAGAGAGAAAGAGATGGAGCACGGTGGAGAATGAGAGAAAGAAAGAGCAAGGGAGCGAATGAGAGTGAGGTGAGAAAGAGAAAATGTGAGAGGCATGGAGAGAAAATGCTAGAATATAAGAGATTGAAAGAGGTAAGTAGTGAGCGAGAGAGTAAGTGAATGATTGGGTGAGTGAGAGAGTATGTGTGAGGGGTGAGTGAGGGAGTGCGTGAGTTAGATAGTGAGTGTGTTAGAAAATGCATGAGTGAGTTACAGAGTGAGTGTGTGAGTTAGATAGTGAGTGTGTCAGAAAATGTGTCAGTTTGAGAGCGAGTGAGTGTGTGTTCGAAAGTGTGTGGGTTAGAGAGTGAGTGTGTTAGAAAATGAGTGAGTGAGTTAGAGAGTGAGTGAGTGAGTGAGTGTATTAGAAAGTGAGTGAGTATTTGAGTTAGAAAATTATGAAGTTAGAAAGGGAGTGATGTTAGAAAATGTGTATGATTGGGAAAGTGAATGAAAGATAGATAAATAGAAAGATCAATAGATGAACAGAAAGAGAAAAAAGGGATAGTGCCTTAAGCCTTGCAATAATTTTTATATGATTAGCAAGTAAATATAGCCTCTAGCGTCAACTTTTCCTCTCAGTATGTTTATTGTTTTAAAAAGGAACGCAAGAGTAAGATGACATTGGTAATATTCCTCTTCTCATTGAATTATCTAATTAACTGTGTGTAAAAATAGATGTTAATCTTGAGCGTCGAGAGTCGAATTTCTCACTTCCTTTGTTTCTGTCTTTCTTTCTTCCCCCCACTCCCTCTCTCTTTCTCTCTTTCTCTCTTTCTCTTTTCTCGCTCTCTTTCTCTTTTCTCGCTCTCTCTCTCTTTCTCTCTCTCTTTTGTTTCTTTTTCTCTTTCTTTCTCTCTCTCTCTCTCTCTCTCTCTCTCTCTCTCTCTCTCTCTCTCTCTCTCTCTCTCTCTCTCTCTCTCTCTCTCTCTCTCTCTCTCTCTTTCTATTTATCTCTTTCTTTCTCTTTCTCTCTTTCTCTTCTTTCTCTCTCTTCTCTCTCTCTGTCTCTCTCTCTCTCTCTCTCTCTCTCTCTCTCTCTCTCTCTCTCTCTCTCTCTCTCTCTCTCTCTCTCTCTCTCTCTCTCCCAGCGATGATGATGATGATGATGGTAATGATGATAATGATGATAATGATGATAATGAATATGATGAGGGAATGACCGTGATATAAACGTAAAAAAATTCTCTCCCCCCCCACATAAAATCAAAATCAAGTAAAATCAAATAATAAATAAATAACGACATCGAATTAGAAACAGAAAAAAAAACAGGAAGAATGACAAACCCAAAACACCTCCCGAGGTGAATTGACACATACCCGCGAGAAAATAATATTGCTGCCCCGCCATACCCCAACGTATATCCTGCGGCGTCGCAATCAAGGTGTCACGGGGCTTTGGTGTGCGAATAAGAATTTTGGTGTGCGAATAAGAAGGGGGTTATATGCCTGCGTTTCTTGAGATGCTGCGTTTGCCTTATTTGTTTTCTGTGTATTGTTTATGGTTTTATCCGGAGAGGGTGAGGGAGAGAGAGAGAGGGAGAGGGTGAGGGAGAGGGAGAGGGAGAAGGTGGAGGCGAGGAAGAAGGAGAGAGTGAGGGTTACGGAGAGAGACGGAGTAGTAGAGATAGAGAGAAAGGAAGAATGCGAATGAGAGTGAGAAAGAGGTAGAGAGAGTAATAAGAGTGAGAATGTGAGAAATGAGAATACAGATATGGCACAAAAAACTTATAAAACAAGTGCAAGCAGATACGGAAACGAAATCATCCGTAACACACCAAAACACACGCACACGCGCGCGCACATACGTACACGGACCCTTACTTCACGTGCACATAAACATGCACATGCAATCAACCTTTGCAAGAAGCCCCCCCCCCCTCAAAAGAGAGAGAGAGAGAGAGAGAGAGAGAGAGAGAGAGAGAGAGAGAGAGAGAGAGAGAGAGAGAGAGAGAGAGAGAGAGAGAGAGAGAGAGAGAGAGAGAGAGAGAGAGAGAGAGAGAGAGAGAGAGAGAGAGAGAGAGAGAGAGAGAGACAAAAGCACATCAAAAGCACTGGATCATTACCATTCTCGTCCCTCTTCCGCGGTCTCATCCGGGAAACTCGTCCGCCGCGATAGAATTACAGTCACGTGGTTGTCTTTTTTTTCCTCGGTGTTTGGGAAAAAAGGAGAAGGAAGAAGGGGAGTGAGAGGAAGAGGAAGAGGAAGGGGAAGGGGAAGAAGATAAGAATAGGAAGAGAGAAGGAGCAAGGGAAGAAGGCGAAATTGTCTGGAGAAAAATGAGGAAGAGGGGGAGTGAGAGGAAGAAGAAGAGGAAGAAGATAAAAATGGGAAGGATAGGAAGAGAGGAGAAGTAAGGGAAGAAGGCGAAGGTGTTTGGGAAAAGGGAAGAAGGGGAGCGAGAGGAAGAGGAAGGGGAAGAGGAAGAAGATAAGAATAGGAAGAGAGGAGGAGCAAGGGAAGAAGGCGAAGGTGTTTGGGAAAAAGGAGAAGGAATAGGGGGAGTCAGAGGAAGAGGAAGAGGAAGGGGAAGAAGATGAGAAAAGAGGAGGAGCAAGGGAAGAAGGCGAAGGTGTCTGGAGAAAAATGAGGAGGAAGAAGGGGATTGCGAGGAAGAGGAAGATGGGAGGGAAGAGGAAGATGATAAGAATGGGTAGATAGAAGGAGCAAGGGAAGAAGGCAAAGGTGTTTGGGAAAAAAGAAGGAAGAGACAAGGACAAAGAAGAACAAGGGAAGAAAGCAGAGGAAGAGGAAGAAGGGAATAAAAAAGGAAGAAAGGAGAGGGTAAAGGAGAAGAAAAAAAAGAAAAAGGAGAGAGAATGAGCTGAAGCAAAAACAGAAACAAAGCGAGAAGAGGGGGATAAAGAGAAAGAAGGAGAAGGAGAAGGAGAAGGAGAAGGAGAAGGAGAAGAAGGAAGAGAAGGAGAAGAAGTAATACATTCTGCGTGCGTGATCCCCCACCTCTTTTTTCCAATTTGCAAAAGGCTCTTAGGCTCCGATTTCGACATCGAGCAAAACTATTTTCGCCAAATCATTTTGCTTTCATCACATTTACAGGGAAATGCAGTTGTGCAAATCGACATTATCGTTTATTGACATACGCACGCGAGCCCTCACTTCCATATACACGCACATAAACACGTGCATACACGCGAACAATACTTATCCACGCACTTACTAATATACATTTAGGGACATATACGCACACGCACACGCTTACGCACACGCACACGCACACGCACACGCACACACACGCACGCACGCACACGCACGCACACGCACACACACGCACACGCACACACACACACACACGCACACACACACACACGCACACGCACACACCTACACACACACACACACACACACACACACACACACACACACACACACACACACACACACACACACACACACACACACACACACACTCACACACTCACACTCACACACTCACACACACACTCACACACACACACACACTCACACACTCACACACTCACACACACACTCACACACACACTCACACACACACTCACACACCAACGCTTGAACAGAATTAAACCTTAAAAAGATAAAATGATTTCAGTGACCAGTCCCCGGCGTCGTGTCTAGACAGTGTGTAAAATTTTATTCGATAAAGTTTGTGGATAAGGAAAGTGGAAGAAGAGGAGGAGAATGGGGAGGAAGGATAAGAGGAAGAAGAAGAAGAAAAGAAAGAGGAAGAACGAGAGGGAGAGGGAGAGAGAGGAGAAGGAGAAGGAGAAGGAAAAGGAGATGGAGAAGAGTAATCATAATGATAATAATCATAAAAATAATAATTATTATATTTGTTTCATTCGTGACAATGGTTATTATGTTTGGTGCGACAAGCGGTGTTTCTTTTGCTTCTAAATTACCCCCTGTGTGCAAGGAATGGCCGGGGTTACCATCTACTGGTAGCGCGCGGGATTCGAACGCGGGTCAGGAAGCTTGATAGACGAGAGAGAGTGAGTGAGTGAGTGAGTGAGTGAGTGAGTGAGTGAGTGAGTGAGTGAGTGAGTGACTTTTGACTTTGACTTTGACACGTTTATTGAGACAAAAGTAAGATTACATCTCAAAAGGATGAGGTAACTTAGGTTATCCTGAGTGAGTGAGTGAGTGAGAGTGTGTGTGTGTGTGTGTGTGTGTGTGTGTGTGTGTGTGTGTGTGTGTGTGTGTGTGTGTGTGTGTGTGTGAGAGAGAGAGAGAGAGAGAGAGAGAGAGAGAGAGAGAGAGAGAGAGAGAGAGAGAGAGAGAGAGAGAGAGAGAGAGAGAGAGAGAGAGAGAGAGTGAGTGAGTGAGTGAGTGAGTGAATGAGTGAGTGATGAAAGAGGAGGAGGAAGAGGAAAGTATTAGATTGGCTTTTTCGGCTCAATTTATGTATTTTTTTTATTTTTTTATTATTTTTGTTTTTTGTCCCGTAAATTTGGTAATCCCAGTACAAGTGTATATATATATATATATATATTTTTTTTTAGATAATTTTAAGTCGACCGTCTTGAAACTAAACCATCGGAAAAAAACGGAAAAATAGACCGGAAAACTTCAATGTTATGGAGAGAGAGAAAAAAATTACATACAAGTCAAAATCGAATTTTGATCACAAAAAAAAGAAAGAAAGAAAAAAACAAAATATATACATATATAACTTAAATAGATACCAGTAAATATAAATGTTACGGAGAGAGAAAATAATAATCACAAAAAAAAGAAAATGACATGCAAGTCAAAACCGATTTTCAATCACTCAAAAAAGAGAAAGAAAAAAAGTCAAATAATTTAACGACTTCCCAAACCCAGTAAATCATGGCCAGAGTGTCTAAAAATAATAACTAATTTTCCTGAGTGATGGAGGGAGGGAGGGAGGGAGGGAAGGGGTTGGTGGGCGGGCGTGGGTTCCTTTTAAACGTTTGATAACGTTTGGAAAGGACGGGTCACCGGCGCGGAACTCTCCTTGGGGGCTTGTTGGGGGGGGGTGGCACCGAATGATTTCTCTTTAGTCTTTCTCTTTCTTTTTTATTCGTTTATCTTGCCGCGTTATCATTTTTTTTCTTTCTCGTCTTCTCGCCCACTCTTGTATTTTCTTTGTGTGTTTTTATTTTGTTTGCTTTAATTTTCTTTGTCTTTTGTCCATTTCTTCCTTTCTCTCTCTCTCTACTTTCCTCCCCTCTTCCTCCATCTCTCCCTTTCCCCCCTTTATCTCCTTCCC